>NC_046154.1:226277724-226437724 GCF_011064425.1 Rattus rattus | reverse complement strand
ACAAACTTTCTAAGAGCCACAGAGTTAGCAGATGGCAGAACTGAGAGGACTACGTCTATAAACATCAGGCTATATTTAAAAACAAAAAAACCCTCATGTCAACCTAACAAATTCAATTACATTCCAAAGTGAAATTACTCGTAATCTCCACTTAAACAATGCTTGAGGCAATCACAATTTTCACATGAATTTTAAAATCCCTGCAAAGGTTTTATAAAGGAAAATGCCTAAAAACTGGTTTGAGGGAAAGGGGTGCTTTTGAAAAAAAAAAAAAAAAAAAAAAACCATGAGGATGCCCTTTTCTTTTCTGTGCTTTTCTTTTTGAGACAGGATATCAATCCCTAATGGCCTCAAACTTGTGTAGATCTGACTGCCTGTGCCTTACCAGTGCTGGCAGTAAAGACATGTGCCACCCCAACCTTTAGGTGTAATGTCCCTAAAGCTTAGAATCTCACATCATTTTAGATTCACATCTTTTCCCTTCAATCCATTTCCTTACCCCGAACTTCCAGATACTTTAGAACATGGACCATACCCAGAAATATACTTACGGCTATTTTTCTACTGCTTCTTGTGGTTCACACTTAACTCTGCCTAAGAGTGTCCCCCAGTTCTGCAATCCCAGGTACAGTGGTGCTCTAGAGTACAGTAACACAGTAAATCACCTGAGAACGCACTTGGCAAAAGCCTCTCCAGGAAGCCAAGGTGTTTCCTTTGCCCTCTCCCCACTTCCTAGAGCTCTAATCAGACCCCTAAACCCTTCTCATCACAACTGTCATCTGGTTGTAAGCAGTCCTCTCCTGAGCATCTAAAGACAAGACCACGCGAATCTATCTCATAGCCCTTTTCCAGTCCCTTTGCTCAGCCCCCAGCTCTCTCATCAGACAACAGGAAAGGTTGTGATGCCTCTGGAGGAAAAGTGAAGATGAAGGAGAAGCGCGCTGAGGGGAGAGCGCGGTCAGCCTGCTCATGGGGAAAGCGGCAAGAAGCGCGCCCGGCAGAGATCAGCGCCACGCGTGGGCCTGTGGCCGCGACCCGCACTCACCAGGCCGTCGATCTGCACTTGCTTCACGGCCGAATCTCCAGAGCCGCCTTTCCCTTTTCCCTTCCCCACCGCGCCGCCAGTAGAGCTGGAAGAGGTGGCGGTGGGACCGGTGCCTTCCTTGCGCGACGCCATGTTTCCAGCCAGACAGGAAGAAAGAGAAGCGTGAGGCGCCGGAAGCGGAACTACGAAGTTCCTTACGCTGTCGTAAGGGTGAGGGGCGGGGTCTGGAAGCACCGCCCGGGTAGGGCCACGCCTCCCCAGTTGGTGTTTTCCCCCTCTCTTCCTGCGTTTGCTGGAATCTTCTGCGCACGCGCGTGATTTGTCTGGCTAATACCGTTCCACCCGCAGTGTGTGGTTTAGGGTCAGTCGCTCATTACTTAAAACCCTAGTACGCCTTTTAAATGTAGACCTGCTCTCCAGGAGGCAGACGGCTATCGTATTTCTGTAGCGTCTCCCATGTAAAAACGTCTTCTCTTGGGAAGGATCTAAATAGCTCAGTTGGGAGAGAATTTAGAATGAAAAATTCCTTCGCTGCTAATTTAATTCCAACTCTTCTCACCAACTGTCAAGGAGCCTGAGACAACGGTGACCTCGTTAAAAAGTGACAAGCTTCTTTGAGTTGCTTTCCTTAAGTTTTAGATTATCAGCCTCAATTGCCTCATGTGTTCAGATAGGAGTGAAAAGTAGTTACGCGTTGGTGTATGTTTTTGGATTATGTAAAAAAACCTGTATGTGGTGACCCCATAGTGAGCATGTGAAAATGTAAGTTGTGCTTATTATTGACTGTAATATCTGTGGATGTCAGAGTTTGAAAGATGTCTGTAAGAGCTTAAGTTTGCAAAGTTTTATCCCCCACTTAAATATCATTTGCATAGTACTTTGAGAAGCAATGCTATCTTGTTTACTTAGCGGACAGTTTCAGCTTCCAATGACTCTTTGAGGCAGGTGCCTTTAGGAATAAATAAATAAATAAATAAATAAATAAATAAATAAATAAATAAATAAATAAATAAATAAACGTGTTTAAAGATTGCTAAAGATTAGTTGGTGAATGGACTTGTAGAAGTAACATTTCAACACTCAAGAAAATAATTTAAGTCTTAATTCCAGCACTCAGGAGGCAGAGGCAGGTGGATCTCTGAGTTTGAGTCCATCCTGCTCTACAGAGTCAGTTCCAAGAATAACTAGGGCTACACAGAAAATCCCTGTCTCAAAACACAAACAAACAAACAAAATAATTCTGTAATTCATTAGGATCACCCTAACTACAGAGAAAGAACTTAGAAGCAAGAACCTTTATTCTACAATCACTCAGAATATAAAGAAAATGCTTAAAACATGATTAACTTTGATCAGCCTCCAGAATGTAAGATTTACCTGAGTAATATGCCAAAAAAAGTTCTTTAATGTAGTGTTGAAGTTGATGTCGTGGTAAGTATTCAGAATGCAGTCTCTACAAATAATGCTGACCTATGCCGTGAGCTATGAAATACATATTATCATGTCTGCAAAACACTGCATCTGTTGTAGGAAGCCATTGTAATAATTCTCTGCTTTAGAGTGACTTTTTCCCCCTATTCCTTATTTGTACAATAAGCATTTCTTTGCTCAGTATTCCAAAGTAATAAAATGGTCCCACTATGACAGAAAATATTGTGTGCTGATGTTTTAATTTTTGTTGTTGCTATTATGTTGTTGACCTATTATTATAGATCAATCTGACAGCACAGATAACAATGTTACTAATGATTCCTGCCCACTTCTTCAAGTCCGTAAGGAACTCACAGAGAAAACCTCACACTGGAAACCAGCAACAGGATGTTAAAAAGCAGAAATAAACTCTCAAAAGAATTAAATGGGAGTTAAAACTTGTGGTATTTATAGAGAAAAATATATTAACTAGCTAATTCTACAACAGACATGGTTTGACATGACACTGCCTCTGGATATGGAGTAGACAAATGAGACCCATAGCAGTTTATAAAGATAAAGGGTTGGAAAACCCATATTAGGATGAAGTGCTTAATTTTAATTGGGCATGTTAATTGGGTGGGGTCGGGGGTTGAGTGCTGGAACTCAACTCTTTGATAGCTGGACTTGGTAGTCTCATGAGGAGGAAGTAGCCAAATAAGGAATGGACCTTGTTGGCTAGCTTTAGGAATGCAATCTAATGGTTTGGATTGGTTTGGTTTGGTTTGGTTTGGTTTGGTTTGGTTTGGTTTGGTTTGGTTTGGTTTAGCAAGGCAGAGGGAATGGGGGAAGAAGGGTAAGGTCTGCCAGATCCATGCCTACAGTTCTGGGGCTGGCTGGAGTCCCTTCAGAGAAGTCCCTACCTAACTCCCCTTCCATCACCACATCTGTATTAGATGAAGCCAGCCAACGTAAAGACCCAGAGTTCAGCACCAAAGTCGTCAAATATAAATGTTTAAATTATTTTAAAAATCATGCCAGGATGCAGTGGCACTTGCTTTTAATTCCAGCATTAGGGAGACGAAGGCAGGCAAATACCTATGAGTTCAAAGTCAGCCTGGTCCAGAGCAAGTTCTAGGACAGACAGACCTACAAAGAGAAACCCTGTCTTGAAAAAAAAATCAAAAATCAAATCAAACTAAACAAAAACAGAAAACCTAAACTGGAAACTGTAATATATACATGAAGGACATGGTGCAGACTCTATGTAGGCCCTGTGATTGCTGCTTCAGTCTCTGTGAGTTCATATGAACTTTACTCAGATTTAGAGGGACTTGTTCTCCTTGGTGTGCTCCATCCCCTCCAGCTCTTAGTCTTTCTCTGCTTCCTGTTCCATGGGAATCCCTTAGCTTGTACAGAAAGGATTTAATAAAGACATTTCTTTTAAAGCTATGTATTTCAGGATCTATCTCTGTCTGTTTCTGTCAGTCTCTCTCTCTGTCCCTGTCTCTCCCTCCCCCTCGCATGTGTGTGTGTGTGTGTGTGTGTGTGTGTGTGTGTGTGTGTGTGTGTGTGTGTGTGTGAGTGACTGGGTAATGTCTGGCTGTAAATTCCTGAATTTGTTCCCATTCTTGTGCAGGAGGAAGCTTCTCTGATGGTGACTGAGTAAGGCACTGATTTATGAGTATAACTGATTATCATTAGGAGTCATTTTATTAATTTGTTTCTTTTTTTTTTTTTAGTCTTGTCTTTCAAGGCAGGGTTTCTCTGTGTAGCCCTGACCATCTTAGAACTCTCTCTGTAGACCAGCTGGACAGCTGGCCTTGAACTCACAGAAATTTGCCTGCCTCTACCTCCCAAGGGCAAGGATTAAAGGCACGTGACACCAACTCCCAACTTTCCTTTTATTTTTGTTTGTTTGTTTGTTTGTTTTGTGTTTGTTTCTAAGACCAGTAATATTTGGTTTTACCTAGAACTTTAGCTATCCGTTCATTGGTTCTTAGTAACCCGAGAAGTGTTGGTTATGAATTCCATCTGGTAGAGTAGGCCTTAATCAGACACTGGTTGGTTACTCCCACAAGCTCTGTGCCACCATTGCCCTCGAATATCTTACAGGCAGGACAGCATTGTAGACCAAAGGGTGGTGGGTGGGCTGGTGTTTCTGTTTCTTTTTCAGTAGCTTCTAGAGTACCTACCTTCCCGTACCAAAGACACAAGAATGTAGGGATGCAGGCTCTGTATAGACACCAGCTCAACTTCTCCATGGTCAATGAGTTGTATGGTTATTGTCCTCAGCAACGGGGTCTTGGTGTCAGTTTGTGGAGAGCAACCTACTGTCTTGGCCAAAGCCTGGGTCACTTGGGAATTTCCATGAACAACTGAAGGGGATGTGACTCAGTCCCGGAACTCCAATGTTCATCTGGTAACAAGAGATGGCCAATTGTAACTGCATCTTCCTCATTATTTGGAGATTTCACAAGGATTGTCTTCATATATTTTAGGAGTTTTCCACTGCACTGGGTTTCCATACCACCCCTCAAATGTCCCTCAATTGAGCTGTCTCTCCCAACATTTCCTCCCTCAACCCTTCTCCATGACCAATTTGAAAAGAATTATTAAAGAAGTTCCCTCTTAAGAAAATGAAAAGAAGAAAAAAATAATTTGGGACCTTGATGAAAGAAGAAATAGCATGATCATTAAAAACATAAAAAATAAAAGCAGGCTTTCCTTATCTTTGGAAATTTCTGAAATAGTTTAAGGATTAAAGCAAATTTTTAAAAAATTGATGACTCTAGCTCAAATGCATATTACAAATATTTAAGCTAGTTACCTTAATTTAGCCAGGATAATTTATAACATCTAGAGGAGGGACTATTCAGCTTTACAAAAAAAGTATACTAAAACGCTATCGCAATTAATACAGAATACTAACAGAGTCAGGTATGCTTGTACAAACCTGAAATCTAGAACTTGGGAAACTAAAGTAAAATGGGAAGTTCTGGGCAGGTCAGGATGGCCTACACAACGGGAGAATCTCAAAAATGCTTCAAAGATATTCAAATAGTCTTCAAGAACACAGAAGGGAAGAAAGAAATAAAACAATAAATTGGAAATAAATAAATGGCAGGCCTAAGCCTAAATGCTTAAGTAGCTACAATAATATAAGTGTTCTTGATACAGCAATTACAAGACCAAAAGAGAGAGATACAAACATAAACCTAAGCATAAGTGACCAGAAGAGACTCACTTGATACAGAGTGATTTAGAGATGTTGGTAGTAAAATGGGGGGCTAGACAGACAGCTCAGCTCATAGACTTCTTGCCATGGAAACAGCGAGGCATGTATTTGATCCCCAAAACCCACATTAAAAGGATCATCTGTGTAATCCTAGCATTAGGGAGGCAGAGACAGATGGATTCTTGAGGCCTGCTGGACAAGCCAGACCAGCCTAGCCTTCTTGCCCAGTTCCAGGCCAGTGAATAATGATGTCTTAGAAAAAAGGGGGTAAAGGCACCTGCTGCCAATCCTGACACCCTCAGTTCAGTCCCCCAAATCCACGTGGTACAGGCATAAAACTTACTGCAGGTTGTTCCCTGACCTCCATAATGCTCACAGACAGACACACCACCACAATAAATAAATGGGTATCATTTTAATTTTTTTAAAAAGACATATGGTGCCTGAGGAAGAATTCCTGAGGTTTCCCTCTGGCATAAACAAACACACACACACACACACACACACACACACACACACACACACACACACACACACACTCCTGTACACTCTTGTCAGTATACCTGACATACATACAAACCTGGACTCATGCACACATACCTGGGCACTCGTGTACACACACAAGCACACAACAATATTCACATGATGCGATACACACGAGTGCACACTCATATACTATACTAGATAAGTACAGGATATTTAAAATATTGGCATGCGTGGAATATATTATCGCTGAGAGGGAAGTTGTAGCTAAATGCCTGGGCTAGAAAATCAGATGTCTCAAATCAGTAATCTAAAAATCCCTTTCAAAACCTAAAGAGAGGGAAAGAGAGAACCCTAAAACATGCTGATGAATAAAAAAATTAAACAGGAAAAATTAAACAGGAGCACTGAGCATCACCCAAACACAGTTGTCCACAATAGTTCCATTATATTTTAGATGTCCCTACAAGACAGTTTACTATTGCAGACACTGATTGCATTGCCAGTGCTCAAGTATAGAAATTCAAGCTTTTTTTTAAAGTTCTCTATTTGCTGGAAATATTCCAGATTTAATTACAGGTATGGGGAGGGGAAGAGAGAAAGGAGAAGTGGGGGATGGGGTGAGCCTTCAGACCCCCTTCAGGGACCCTGCAGATGTGTGATTCCCAACTGGGGACAGGAATCACCAAAAGGCTGAGTGGAAAAGTGAAACAAAACAAAACAACAACAAAAAGGGGCCTGGTCTTGCAGAACAATTCTCCCCAGTAGAGAAGCACAACCTGGTGATGCCAGCCTTAAGATCTTACTTGCTTTTCCTTCCTTGTCTAAGACTTCACTGAGACACCTTTCAAACCAATAAAATCAAAGAATAGAAAACCCTGAAGATGGACCAAACTTTGTCTTTTAAACATCACTGCATGTTATTTCACTATAGGAACTTTCTTTTAACATATTTCTGTTTGTTGTGGTTGCTTTCCTAGAGAGCAAGGTGAGGTCATCCTGCCCTTGCCCCTGGAATCTGCCAGCTTGGTTCTAAGCAACACCTGTGGTGATGGGGCAGAAAGAGAGAGATAAGGAATATTTCTGCCTGGGGCTCCAGGCTAACCTTTATGGCACCTTTGTAGCTTGTAGTCCTGCCTTGGTGAGATAGAATCCCGCAGGTTGTGATCAGACACTCTGTGTCCTATTCGTCCTATTCCCAAAGACACTGCCATCGTTCAGAGATGGATTGTGTTCTATACTACCATTTATGAGCTAAGGTGAAGGAGCACTGTTACTTAACAATGAAATGTCTAACAGGATATTATCTCCGTGTTTCATATTATTTTCGTGTCTGTGCAGATCATGCTGTAGGGAAAAAGGCATAAATATCCTTTTCTGGCTTTTTATATTTTTATTTCAGTTTGTGAGATGAAGAAAAAAGCAACAGTTTATAGTCTTCATCTGTTTCCTTGCAAAGGATGTGTTTTTATGCTATGGTTATGCATCTATCAAAGAATTAGCTGAGCCAGTCCTTCTGGGAGTCACAGTAACAGAATAGAAGGAGGATTTAGCAACTCCACCCTCCAACACTATCCATGAGAAGTATCAGAAACCCTCTCCTGTAAATAGGAGAAACAGTTAGTAAGTAACTTCTAACCCCTCCTCAAGAGAATAGTTCAGAGCATCACAGTTCATGAGCTAAACCTAAGATATGAAAAACAGAGAACAAAGTCAGAAGATACTGTATAGGCCAGAATTTGGACAAATTACAAAATAGCTCAAGTAGTCAGTTTAAGAGGAAAAAAAGGACTGGTTAATCCCATCACTCAAGAGGCAAAGACAGGCAGATCTCAGTAAGTTCAAGGCTAGCCTGATCTACAAAGTGAATTGTGTAAGTTAGCCAAGGCTACATGGTGAGACCCTATCAAAGAAAGGAAGGAGGGAACGAAGGAAGGAAGGGAGGAAGGAAGGAAGGAGGGAGGGAGGGAGGGAGGGAAGGAGGGAGGGAGGAAGGGAAGGAAGGAAGGAAAGAAGGAAGGAAGGAAAGAAAGGAAAGGAGACAAAAAGAACCCCAAAACACACACACACACACACACACACACACACACACACACACACACACAGAGAGAGAAAGAGAGAGAGAGAGAGAGACAGAGACAGAGAGAGACAGAGACAGAGACAGAGACAGAGAATGAGAATCACAGCTCCTTAAACTACTTTAGAAATGTAAGAACATAAAACATCTCCCCAAAAAGCTTCTGTCTTGTAAAAAAGAAAGGCAACAGAAGGGAAAAGAGCTTGGCTTACAGTTCAGCAGAATACAGCTCATCTGTATTTAACAGAAGGCATGGTGGGAGGCAGTTCCATGATGGCAAGAGTCTGATCTGTGATTCCTTAGTTCCTTACATCCCAGTGGGGCAGGAAGTTGACAAGCAGTGAGCCAAACTAAAACAAAACAAAACAAAAAACCCTCGGAGTCCTGCAGTGGTGACCCATTTCCTTCAGTTCTACCATCTAATGGTTCCAGAACCTTCCAAAACAGCACCACAGGCTGGAGACTAAGTATTCAAACACCAGGAGCTTATGGGGACATTTCATATTCAAACCACAACTACAACCACAGGAAAGGGCTTTTGCTGCACTCTGCTTGGTATCAACTTAACCCATGTACCTCCTTTTTTGTCCCCTGTGCACCACCATGGGAGATTATGCTTTGAAGAGGTAGGTGATCTTTTTCAGTGTTATAGAAGGAGCAACTCGGAGGGTAAAGTAAGAACCATTAAAAAGAAAGTGATATTCACTTCCATGAGACTCAGCATGTGGCCATTTTCTATAAGTTTGTTAGAATAATAATTTTTAAAATGACCTTTGGCCTTTCTATCCCAATATGTTGATTTATGACTTACTGACTAGTATTAAAACAAATTGAGCTCGCGTTGAGAAAATATCAAAGATTCCAAGACTGAACTTACTTTGTATAATATTCTGTAATTAATACCTCATATTGGTGTAACTCAATTATAATTACTAGACTTTGTAATAATATTCTACTGGATTAATAAAGCACATTTATTTTTCTTGCCTCCAGGAGTTCAAGTTTTCCTGCTGCTTAAAAATATACACAGAACCCTGAGAGAAAAAGTTGTCTTCAACATTCTGCTCTATATAAATAAATAAGGGTGTTAGAAAATCCTTTTAAAGCTGTAATCTGAGATAATTTTCAGTCTTGAAGGTCATTTAAGTAACAGGACTAATATTTGCTTACCTAGAGTAATTTCTAAAGGTTTCATTAATCTCTAAAATGCTTTGATGGTTTAAAATGATGGCTCACATACAATGTGAAATTTTTGATCCATTTTAGTTATCATGTAATTAAATTTCAAACAGCAATGCGTTTTCATCAAGGCAAACATTTTTCTTATTGCAGCTGCTTCATTTCTAACAGGAAAAACCAAAAATGGCTGCTACTTCTGAACCTTTCACTCTTCTCTAAGTGTTCCCCACCCCGTACCTTTATAGAGTAAAATTAAAGGTTCTGTAGTGAGATTCCAGTGGGGAATACTATCTAAACTATAGTGGAAAACTGACTTTCCTTCAATTTAGTCAAGTGGGCAGTAATCTTGTATGACTTTGTTCAAATAAACTTTCTGATCTAATTTTATAGCCAGGAGAAAAGAGTTTGAGCACTAATCCTGGAAGTCTAGGCTTGGAACTTATTTCCATTACTGAAGCTTTGTAAGCTTTCTCTTCTTGCTCTGCCAGCATAGTTCATGGCTTCTCTCTTGGCCATGACCCCACAGCTTAATTTAGGCTGCTGGAGTGGCATGCATAACATGTAAATTCCACAGAAAGAAAGGAGGGGAAACACGGTCGTTTATTGCCAAGCCATGTCAACTTCTTTTATCAGCCTTCTCAACAGTCCTAGCAACACTTAACACATATGTATCTTTAGTGAAATCCATCTCTTTTTCTGGTACATTACTGTCTAAAGTAAAACTAGAATTCTAAAACTATACTAAAGAGTGGGACTGGAGAGGTGGACTGACTGCTCTTCCCGAGGACCCAGGGGTCAGTTACCAGCATCCACATGGCAGCTCACAACACCTTAGCACTTGTACAGTCTCTAACTCCATATTGGACACCCTCACACAGACATACATGCAAGCAAAACATCAATTCACATAAAATAAAAATTGATAATTTTTAAAACCTATAAAGAGAGAAGCGGTGTTAGGTGGAAAGTGCTATATCTATTATAGTATCCTTGGTTTTGTGGGAGACGGCATGCAATCGATAAATGTAATGAATGAGAACTCTGGGTACCTCCCTCAGGTCACGGTCATTTCTACAAGATTGTTAAACAAGAGAAGCAAAGGTAGCCCTGTGTGGCGACGCCCACCTTCGGGTCCAGCATTCAGAAGGCAGAAGCATGCAGATCTCTGTGAGCTCATGGTCAGCCTGGTCTACATACCAAGTTTCAGGCCAACTATGGTGAGAGCAAGGTCCTGTTTCAAAAAAAGAAAGGAAAGAAAACAACATTTATAGAAGTGGTAAAATGTGATTTTGGATTTGTGGAGACTACTTTACATATGCATTAAATGGGAATGCAAGTGATATATGAATATATGTATGTTCTGCCTCTCCTCTGGGGTGTCTGGGTGCTATGGATACTGTTACATGGACTTGGAGAGGACAGGTATCCAGGGTATCAGTCACCACTGCCTAGCGAAGGCCTTCTCTAATGATCTTTAATGAAGCAGCTCTCTGAGCCAATCTTAGCTTGTTTGCATTTCTTTATTGGAGGTGGGTTTGAAGGCATTCACTTTATTGTAGTGAACCAAGGGTTATGTTGTTTTTGGGGTAAGAATATGCAGAGTGGGAGAGGGTCACTGATACTAAGGTACTGAGATGCCTCATTAGCATGGAGAGGTGGTCATGTCCCCATATATGTATATGGAAACATTACAGAATTCACACTAATTTGTTGGTGTGCTATCTAGATAAGAGGAAAGGTGTTGTTGTGTAATGATCTCCTCCTGGATTAAAATGTCCCATCCTGCAGGTTAGCTCCTTAAGGTAAACAACTGAATAATAATCATGATCACGATGATGATCACAGCATCCAGAAGTGGAAATTTCTGGTTTCTTCAGAGACTCGGTTGTGTCACATTATGTTTCTTATGAGAGGATGTTTTGCTGAGAACAGACAAGTGGTGTGTTTTTCCCAGAAGCTGCCTGGGAAAAGACCATATGATGTTTTGCTGGAGCAGACACTTAAGAGGATTCATGATATTTGGAAAGGATATAAGTAGAACCCAACACGCAGCGGACAACGCCGTGGCATTGGTTCACTCTGTCACTCTTTGCTGGTCTTCGTTGGGAATTGCTGATGCTGGTCTTCGCTGACGATGCTGTGGTATTGGTGCCCCTTGCCGCCTTTGCTGATCATTGTCATGATTTCATAGAGAGAAACGAACTAAAGAACTTCTGGTAGTGTTCTAGCGGCTTCTTGTTGATTCTACATGGATGTGGGCCATTTGGCAGTGTCTCGAGGTTTCTTCTGGATCAAACAGCAGCTGCTGATTCGTGAATGGTGTTTGTCAGTGGATAGAGCTACCGCTGCTGATCCATGTGAACTGAGTGGCCAATATCCTGACAAAGAAGACTGGGATCACCCCCATAGAACTATTTCTAAACGGGTCGCCATCCCCTTTTTGTTCTATTAATTTATCCTTTCTACTACCTCTGCTGGGTGGTGGGCTAGAAGGGAAATTAAAGCATTTAAGAACCCTTATTAAAATAGTTTGTGAAAAGCCTCAGCCTACATCCAAGGGTTCCTTGTCAGGATCACTGAGTTCCTCCATGCCACAATAAGCAGAGCCCCGCTGCAAAGAAGACTCAGAGCAGAGCTGCCCAGAAGAGACTTAAACCAACTGGGGCCCTTGGAAAGGACACTTTCAAATCGGTTGAGCTGCCTGCAGGCTGTGTAGTGTGCTCCAGGCTCCCAGCTTTTGTGATCTGTCACCAAGGCTGGGGTGAACTTTGGTGACACACCTGTCTTTGAGTCATTTCTCCTCCTGTAAGTGAACCCTCACCCATATTCCTGTAAGTAACTGCAATGGAACTGATCGGTTCATCAAGCTGGACTTTGGTGGGAGCCATATTTTGTTCTATCCTGTGTCCCTCTCTGGAGTGAGTAGATGTGTGCTGTGTCTCCCTAAGAAAAGTTTTGCTATGCAATGGGAGTTAACATCCTATATTTATTCTACTTGTTACAGCTGATATGGGTAATGTAATTTGAAATTAAAAAATATTTAAAAATGTATCTCCTTTATATGTAATCTTAATAACACGTTCAGACAGGTAGGAAATTCCACAGTCAAGTAGCCCACATGGATTCTATACTATGGAATGAAATATCTCTGCATATTTCTTTCTCTCTATACAGTGAAGAGCTTATGCAGTTTACCTAACTTGTTTTAAAATGCAATTTATTTAGCTAAATTGTTTATTTAGATAGAATGCCAGGCATAATTTAGGAGAAAAGTAATATTCTTTTTAAGCTAATGCCATGTTAACAAAAGTTTATAAATATTTAAATATGAATACAAGGGTGACAATATTACAATAGATATGTTACATGTACCCCTTGTTGTCCATGAAATTAAATAAAATTATACCAACATTCATGAGTGAAACAAAATAACCTTTATGAACTGAACTTAATGTTTACCTATTTAATTCCATTTAGACCATGAATTTTTAATGAAACAGTCCTATTCGGGCATTAGTCACACCTTCCAAGAATAAATCATTCTCATGTCACCTTGGCTTCATCAAACTTTCATGAAGAAAAAACCTTCCAAGACCATGTACAATAACGTCACATTATAAATTATATTTGATCCAGACACAATAATGAATATTAAGAGTGTTTTAAAAGTAAAGAAAACTAAACTAATTTTCCACCCACCTCAGCTGAATGTAAATGTCTGGCATAGAAAGTGCCCAGTGCAGCAATCCAAGTCAAGCCAATGGACAGCAATGACAAGGCAAAACTGTTTTTGCCACCCTAAGATCATGTTTTTCAAAGACTATTGTAGTTTTAAAATGACGTCACAATATTTCTTCAAAAGAATTAAGCAGTTTTTTATTTTTAACATTATCAAATGTGTATCCTAATACTTTATATTGAATAATGGCAATATTGAGCTTCTGTCTTGGCTGTAACCAGATATTGACTTGCCATTAATGCTAAGTCATTTGGCATCTGTGTAAAAATATTTTTGGTAGACCGCTTAATGAAAATATTATATTGGGTAAACAGTAGTGTTTGCCTGCAGTAGGTCAGTCAGGAACACTAAGAGCATAGCAATGACTTGGAGGAATTTTCATAATAAGTGTGCCTTTCTGTCTGAATACTACCTGCCTGTTAGTCACTTAGGAGGTAGCTGGAAGTTGAAAACAAAGTCTGATCTCATACAGCGGCATGGACAAGAGACCTCCACATAGGTCTTATTCCAGCGTTAGCTGCTTTGTTCTATCGGCTTTGTCAGTTTTCTGCTGTGCTTAACTTATGAGTTAAAATTTCTCACAGGCCCGTGTCTCTCAGGAAAAACACAGTCTATATAGAGTTCACTACCGTGCATAGTCCAGGTGCCACCTGGGAGAGTCTAAGAACTTAGAGCTGCTGTAGAATGTCTCCAGCAAAACTCCTTCTAGCCAGAAATGGCTATCTTAAGCAAGCAAGGCACCCTAAGGCTTTTTCTCCATACCCAGGGACAATGTTTTATTTTAAAAAATCAATAGAAAATTATTTCAAGCTTGATGACCACTGTTAGAAGGCTCTTTTGTACTTTGTAAGAAGAATAAGTGCGTAAATTGGCAGTCAGACATAGACCTTGAGAAAGATTCAGCAAATTAAAATAAATAAATAAAAACAATAACAAAACACCCTAGAATATGATTCAAATTCTTAGCGGCATCCCACATCTTTTAGAACTAAGGGGTGACTAGAAGTTAGATCTAGGTGGAAAGAGGCACGGAGTCTATTTTTTTTTTTAATTGTTCAAGGTGGGGATGATATTTTTTGTCATGAGAGCACATTCTGGACAGGGAGTGTGCATACAGGGGTAAAGGAAGGATTAAAGTAGATTAAAGTAGCAATTATGCTCAAAGACTATCAAACCAGCCCTACTGCAGCTTCTCAGGATTTCAGCCTCCTAATTTTATTTTCTGTTAAGTGAAAGCAGCCATCTCACAGCAGTACTGGGTTTCAGGTCAAGACTAACTCTACAGAATACCTTAGCTCAATTCCATAAACCTATAAATTGAAATAAAATGCCAAATGCAAGCAATACATTTCAATTACATTATAAGTCATTAAAAAAATATGGTTCCTTCAATATTTGGCCAAATTGGCCAAAACTAGATCTGGGACAGATTCCAGACAGAGACAAAAATGCAAACTCCATACTCTCCATTCTTTGATTCTCTTACCTTAAAATGGATACCCTACACAATTAATCAAATTTGAAAACTCCTGGTTCATTCTCTTCATTTAACTAAATTGATTAAGTAATTCCCAAAGTATTTAAATTAGGGGTGTGTGTGTGTGTGTGTGTGTGTGTGTCTTCCTATTTTCAATCAGTATGCATATTTCCTATGTCAGACACTATAGACAGAAAAATTCCATATGAAATTAAGATCAGGCCTCCAACTCAACAGACTTTGGGAAAATGAAACTTTTGGGACTTCTTCTAAAACACTGAGTCACTCAGGCTTGGCTTTATGATGAGCAGATACAAATAATGACTCTGTAACTGGTCTGGCAAAGACTGAAGATACTTTCCTGTCCTTCAATTGAAACAACTGACCCTAAGAAATGGGAATTTCATGCTGGAAGAAGGAAAAGGCTCAGAGCTTGACACCAAGGGGGAACTTAATTTGTCTTCTGGGAAAGAGATTTCACAGTCTTAATGCCTTGTTAGAACACATTCCAGGATAGGACTGAAGTCCAAAAAATGATGGGTCAGTGGAACAATACCACATATTAACCAAAATTGGTTAGAATTCAGGATTCCTCAACCTGTGGGTCCTGAACCCTTGAGGTTCAAAAGATCCATTCACAGGGGTCGCCTAATGCCATCAGAAAACGCAGATATTTACATTATGATTCATAACAGTAGCGATGCTACAGCTTTGAAGCAGCAATGAAATTGATTTTATGATTGGTACTCACTACACATGAGGAACTATATTAAAGGGTTAAAGTATCAAGAAGGTTTCGAACCACTGAGTTAGGTATTCAGATCCCTGGCTACCTATGTGCACTTCAATTTCACTTCAGGATTTCGGAGATTGACAGCCATAATGACTTAGTACTTCCATTTGGCCACACTTAGCAAATTCTTTTTTACTATCAATTTGGCTGTTTGCTTTTTTTTAGTTTATTTATTTTCCAAGACATGATCTCAATATGTAGGTCTGGCTGTCTTGGAATTCACTAAGTAGACTAGGCTGTCCTTGAACTCGCAGAAATCTTCCTGCCCCTGCCTCCTGGGATTAAAGATGTGTGCACCACAACTAGCAAATTTGGCTATTTCAATTGGGTTCTCCAGGATGGGTTTATGGGTTAGAGACTGTGCTGTCAAGTTGGGTAACAGACCTTTTACTACAGGGTCAATTCGAAAAGTGTTGTAAAATACTTGTGAACACTAGGCAGTCTGAAAGTTCCAGAGCTTAAGACAAGCAACAAGTAAAGCTTCCCAAATTATGATTGTCCAACATTAGCTCATTTTCCTCCCTTGGAAATTAAAAACATTCCTGGGAATGATACATAGTGAATGGCAAATTACAGAGTGCCTGGGTCAATGGTGTCATCATTAGTTGTTTTCATATTACTAGTCTGTTAGAGACTTGCTAAGTGTCAGTCAATGAGCTGCACAAGGAAAGAACTTTATTCCTGCTCACGAGTGCGCATGTGCCAGCTTGAGCTAATTTGTTTACTCAGCAGCTCCTGCGCACAGACGGAAGCTCCGCCCCTAAAGCGTGAGCTTGGAGGTGGAAGTGGGCGTTCCTCTGAGAACGACTGAATCCAGAGAGGTGGGCCGTGGACGTAGGGGCGTATACTTCCGGGCCGAAGGCGTTTCGTTCCGGGGAGTAGACTTGGAGTGCGGAAGTGAAGGTCGCGCCTGTTGGTCCTGTTGCTTAAGCAGGCATGAAGATCACCAGGCAGAAACACGCCAAGAAGCATCTTGGCTTTTTCCGCAACAATTTCGGAGTCCGCGAGCCCTACCAGATCCTTCTAGATGGCACATTCTGCCAGGCGGCGCTGCGGGGTCGCATCCAGCTGCGGGAGCAGCTGCCCCGCTACCTCATGGGAGAGACCCAGCTGTGCACCACGAGGTGGGCCTGCGGGGCGGGGTCGCGGGTGTGGCCCAGAATTCTCCGAGGCAAACAGAAAGTCAGCTACTATGGGCGGTAGTGAACGAGGAGTCAGGCAGACTGTGCTATGCCCATTATTCCTTTATTTCTGCGAAAAATCAGAATAGGTAGACTTTGACTTCCTGGTTCCAGTCAAACCAGCTATGTGGTCTCAGGCAAGAAATGGCGTAGTTGTGAAGTAGAGATCATAACTTCATCAAAGTTGATAGACGGTCAGATGAAGTATAGTGTACATAGGACATTTTTCAACACCCAAAAGCTAACTCCTTTCCTATGGTGGTTGTTACTTGTAAGTTTAACCCAAAGTTTTTCAATCCTTCCAACTGCCAATGAGGTTTTCAATTCCTAGGAAAAGAAGTAAAGGCTGGAGATTGAAAACTTTGCCCAAGGCCATTTTTAAGTACCAACCAAATGGCAAGCACTACTCCAGACACTGAGGATACCTTAGTGGGCAAGACGAAGGCCTAGCCTTCCTGGGCTGTAAAGTCAACTCCTGATGACTGTTTTCATTCACATCTGTGCCTCCTCACTTAATGTAAGTGAGCACAACCAGGGTAGAAGAACACCGGGAGCAGGAGTGTGTGGGGATGGCTGGAGGTGGTTATTTTAAGAGGTTTCATGGGATCGCTATTTGAGCTTCCCGAGGCTTGATTAGAACTGAGGGGGGAATGTCAGTTTTTAATGATAGAAATAGTAATGTTACTATTTGAGTGAACTTTTGAACAAATAGAGTTGGTTGACACCTAACGAAGAGGTTATATCTCATATTATGGGATGCGAAAGTAAGGAAAAGGGGAAGTGAAGCTACAACACGAACAAGAATTTTAGTAGTTTTTGCACTGTAGAATCTTTGCTTAAGAAAATGAGTTAAGCTATGACAGCTCACAAATAGCCTGTTAGAATGTTCTTTATACATTCGGACAGATCAAGCCGTGCTGTGTGCTGTTGATATCCCACCTTGCATTTAGAATTTAATTAATGCTCTTTCTGAGTTACAGATAACCTCAAAATTTTAATCTCAGGTTGGAAAGATGGCTCAGTGGTTAAGCATGCTTCCTGCTCTTCCAGAGGACCTAAGTGGGTTCCTAGCATCAGTGTCAGGGGCCTCACAACTGCTTGTAACTCCAGCTCAGGGGATCCAACACTCTCTTCTGGCATCTGCAGTTAACCACCCATATATACTTACAAATATTTTTTCTGGAGGCAGGGTAGCCTCAAGACAAGGTTTCTCTGTGTAGCCCTGGCTGTCCTTGAACTCACTCTGTAGACCAGGTTGGCCTTGAACTCAGAGATTCACCTGTCTTGTCTTTCTTTTTTTAAAGATTTATTTATTTATTTATTTATTTATTTATTTATTTATTTATTTATTATATTTATATATATACACCATTCTGTCTGCATGTATGCGTGCAGGCCAGAAGAGGGCACCAGATCTCATTATAGATAACCATATGGTTTCTGGGAATTGAACTCAGAACATCTGAAAGAGCAGACAGTGCTCTTAACCACTGAGCTGTCTCTCCAGCCCTCACCTGTCTTTTCTTGAAATCTGGGATTAAAGGTGTGTGGCACCACCATTACCCAGCCCAACACATACAAACTTTTAAATGTTTTATGGATACCATAGTCTGAAAATTTTGATCCCTTTAGCCTTAAGAGCTGCCTGTACAGCTTCTAATAACCTATGCCCAGAACGAGTTGCTTCCGAATGTAAGTGGTTTGTTTACTGCCATGTGCCATACAGATACTAATAATACAGCGCTGTGATGCCAGTCAGTGCTCTTAGCGGCTGAGCCAGCTCTCCAGCCCCTTTTGTTTGTTTTTGAACAGGGTTTCTCCATGTAACCCTGGATGTTCTCTGTGTAAGAGCTGTTCTGAAACATGCTCTTTAGACCAGGCTGATCTCAAACTCAGAGATTAACCTGCCTTTGCCTCTGCCTCTGCCTCCCAAGTGCTGGGATTAAAGGTGTGCACGACCACCACCCAGCTACTTTGGAAATTTTTTTAAATAACACAGAATTCGAGAGTCTAATACCCAGCCTTTGCAGGTCCCAGAGTGCTCGTTCTTGTTGACCCCATGTCTTCCCTACCTCCTGGCAGCAGAGTTAGAGCATCTGCTCATAATTCTTTGCCATTTATCATGAAAAAAAAAACCTTTTTAATTCTTCTCTCATACAGCACATCCCAACTGCAGTTCCCTCATCCCCTTATCCTACAAGGCCCGTTCTTCCTCTGCTTCTCTTCAGAACAGAGCAGGCCTCCCAGGATAGCAACTGAACATGCTATAACAAGATGAAATCAAGTCTAGGTACAAACCCTTCTCAAGACAGGATGAGGTGATCCAGTAGGTGAAAAAGAGTCACAAGCGTGGGTGAAAGAGACAAATGCACCCCCACTTCCACTGGTAGGAGCCCCACAAGAACACCGGACTTCACAGCCATAACGTACATGTGGAGGACCTAGCACAGGCCCATGCAGGCTCTGTACTTGCTACCTTAGTGTCTGTGACTCCCATGGAGCCTGCTTAACCGATTCTGTGGGCCATTTTCTCCTGGTGTCCTCAACCATTCTGGCTCCTACAATTATGAAAAACTTTTTTTTTAAATCAGGATTCAGACAGGATATATAAGTTCCTTTTGATTTTGTGTTAGTGATTTTTGAACTTATAATAGTAGCCTGGAGTCCCTGTCACCATCTGGAAGGCTCATTGTATCTGGTACTTCTGTAAGAGGTCTAGATTTGAGGGTAAGTTAGAAGTTTATTCAGTTGATCACGTAGCTTTTCTAGTCATCTGAGGTTGAGCAATAATATTTGTGAAAGGCAACTTGCATGCTTCCTGTACACACGTGTGCTTAGTGTGTTCTGACACTGGTATTCTTTCTACCTGGAGTATGCATTTTTCAAGTCTTCATTTAAGAAGAAAATGGCAAGCATACTATAAATTCAAATTTTTATGGCATAATTTTTTCATTTTAAAACTTGAGTATTGGGCTGAGAGATGGTTCACGTTAAGAGCGACCACTGCTCTTCCAGAGGTCCTGAGTTCAATTCTAGCAACCACATGGTGGCTCACAACCATCTGTAATGATCCGGCCTCTTCTGGTGTGTCTGAAGACAGCTACAGTGTACTACATATATAATAATAAATAAATAAATCTTTAAAAAATTAAAAAAAAATACTTGAGTATTGTGTTTACGCTTGCCTTGTATAAACAGAAGGAATGTATTGATTATGATTCTGGACTTTGAATGACTTTTTTCTCCCCAGATGTGTGTTAAAGGAGTTAGAAACACTGGGAAAGGAATTATATGGAGCCAAACTGATTGCACAGAAATGCCAGGTTCGAAACTGTCCTCATTTCAAGAGCGCAGTGAGTGGATCTGAATGTCTCCTGTCTATGGTGGATGACGGGAACCCTCACCATTATTTCGTGGCCACACAGGTAATGCTACCTTCAAAACTGTAAGGCAGTCCTAATTACCTCTCTACAGCTTCCTGTAGAGCTGTTTATAGTAAAACAAAAGGAAGTGGGAGAGATAATGTAGTGTTTGAGGTTTATTTATTTACTGACTGTGGTGTATTTGACAGGATTCCATTCACTTACTACAGTCCATGTTTCATTTCTGGGCTTTGAAAAATGCACATTTTAAAATGGAAGCAATAAAGGCAGCACTTACTTGAACATCCGAGGAGAGAACTTTACATTCAGGGGATTTTTTTCTCTCAGAGGCTGAGGAGCTGTTGCAGTAGTGTGCTGATTGCTTCACAGTTCTTCAAGTAGGGAGGAGTAGGGCAGAATCGCTGCCTTCTGCACTCATAACTGTTTTCATGTTCCCGAGTTCATACTATTTCTCAAGGTCATGTGCACATCCTTTAGGATTAGCGTGGCTCAGTGGTTAAGAGCTGGCTGCTGTTGGTTCAATTCCTAACACCTACGCAGCTGCTCACCACCTTGTAACCACAGTCTCAAGGAATCCTGTGCCATCTTTTGACCTTCTCAGCCATTAAGCACGCGTGGTACACAGATAGATGCATAGGCAAACCTCCATACACATAAAAATAAGTAAACCAAAAAGCTACTAAGACTAACAACAGCATGGAATGTTGAGGGCGTTTAAAGACTGGGAGGCAAAAGGAGAGACTGAGTTGATACTAAAACACTCACATGCAGCTTTGCTCAACTACACTTTCAGAATGATTTTGGAGACAACTTATTACTCCACTCCAACCTCTTCCCCTGTCAATGTTTCGAGAGAACATCTTAGTGAAAGAGCACGAGAAAGTTCCTCATGTATTTACTTTTGCATTAGTTGATAATTCGTGGGCCCAGAGTGTTGACTGATCCAGCCCAGACTGCTGCTGCCCACTTGCTTCAGCTTAGTTTTTATGTTTTCTGTCCTCTATCATGAGATACACTTTGAGAAAGAAAATGTGTAGTCTTGTTTTTCCCCCATCTAGCCTTTTTTAAAAGAAACTTACTTTTAGGCCCTAAGTTTGATTGAGAAACTAAATCCCTTTCCTTTTTAATAGGATCAGAACTTATCTGTGAAAGTCAAGAAAAATCCTGGAATTCCTCTCATGTTCATTATTCAGAACACCATAGTGTTGGACAAGCCTTCTCCCAGAACCGTGGCCTTTGTGAAGGCGGTGGAGGCAGGCCAGCTGGTCTCCGTGCACGAGAAACAAAGCATCAAGCAACTCAAGGAGGAGCAAGGCTTGGTTCGGAACCCTGAACTGAGGAGGAGGAGAAAAAAAAGGAAGGTGGGCGGCCCCAATCCTCTCAGCTGCCTGAAGAAAAAGAAGAAAGCACAGGATACAAAGTCGCCTGCTTCGGAAAAGAAAAGGAAAAGGAAACGGATTCGGATTCGGAACAAATCCACTCCTAAAGTGTCTGAGCAGCAGGGTGCGGAAGGATGATGGGTGCTGTGGCCACTCAGATGTCAGAGTGAAAGCGAATTTCCTTCTCAAACTGTGAAAATGTTTATACCAGAGGACTAACTTATTTTTGTAAACTAATACTGGCACATACACTTTTGCCTAAAATTAAAGAATGTTTGGGTTTGTCAGTGTGCATCTTCAGTTGTTTGCTTTGGGGGATGCATTTTTATTATAAAATTATCTCCAGTTTCTCCCCATTCTCGCCATCCAAGTGGTGTGTATGCGTGTGGTATATGCAGTAATATGTGTTTGTGAGCTCGTGTGTGTGTGTGTGTCTGTGTCTGTGTCTGTTTCTGTGCCAGAGGTCATTATGAAGTGTCTTCCTCCATCACTCTTTACCGTTATTTTTGAGACAGTTTCTCCCTAAATCAGCAACTTGCTAGTTAAGTATACTAGATGGCTGCTAAGCCCCAGAGAGCCTCTTGTCTCCTTTCTGGTGCTGGGATTGGCAGCATTCTCTCTTGAATGTGGCTTTTTGTATGAGGCCGCAGATCTGAGCTCAGCTCCCACACTAGGGCAGCAGGTATGGTAGTGATTGAGGGACCTCCACAGCACCGTATAATTTAAAAGTCAGTCCTAAGGCCAGGGAGATGGCTCGGTGGGTAAAGAGGCCTCCTGCCTACTTTGATGACTGAACCTTATTCCTGACCTAGAGAACTGACTCTGAAAATTGTCTTCTCACCTCTACACCTGCACACAAAGCAAAAAGTCAGTTTTAAGGGGAAAAGGGGGAAAGTTATCTGTTATTTTGTACAGTTAATATATGGCAATAAAATTTGTAAAAGGCTTAAGATAAAAGTAACGTCTTTGACAGTTGGAGAAACCTTCCACATGCAACTGTTGAATACCATGCTACCTTCTGCTCTCAACAGACTGGAGAGGATGGCTATAGACCTTCCATTTTCCTAATATATAAGTGTTGTAGTATTTATCTGTCACAAACTCTTTTTTAGCATGAGCAAAGCAACATGTGGTGTGGCTAAATTTGTTACATTGCTCTTTCTGAAACTTAGCAGTGGGCTTGTCTTCTACATTGCCCAATACTCGTCCAATACTATCAAGTCAATTTTACCATGCAGTACTTAGCTAGGTTCTACTGATGCCCTCCAGTGTGGCTGTGCTTTTTGCTGAGCTCAGATGTCACTATGCACTGTCTCTCTCTCTCTCTGGAGAACTGTCATGTTGATTTTCTTAGGTTTGGGTTTTTTGGTTTTTTTTTATTTTTTTGTTTTTTTGGAAAAGTATATAGCTTGTAATCCAAATTTTGAGAATCTGTGTCTACTGCCTTTATTACAAACTACATTTATTGTCCTGAGGAAAACATTCCATTTTTAAGCCCCATATGTTCAAGAACATGCTGGGGTTTTTTGGTTTTGATAGCTGATCTGAATACTATCCTTTAATAGCAAGAATTCTAAAATAATGTTCCACTGGGTATCCTGTTGAAGGGTCCAAATTATTCAATTCAATTAGAAATACTTTATGTCTGGATTTATGTAAAATAAGATGATTGTGATTTGACAAGTTTAATAATAGTTTTTCATGTGTAGGTAGAAGGAAATGTTTAAAATATTTAAAATATGCCATTTTATTATATAAACTTACCCTTACAATTTTTAGATATAAATGGAGAGTAAGGATTGGTTGCCCCCATCCAAAACTATCAAAATGCCCAGCCACTCAGAGAAGGGGAAGGGTGTTGAGGGACCATTCCTGGTACTGTAAGCCCTACAAACTGGAACCTGGGCAGTAAGGTCATGTGGAGAGCTTATTATTTATGGTTAAACTGTCATTGATGGTTCTCTAAATTGACATAGCAGCAAATGGCCTTTTAAATGTCTGTACTTGCACCCATAAACAAAAATGTTCCCAGCCTTAATCATTGAGTCCTCTCTTTGAAATGAATGGTGTATACAGAGACTTCATTCCAAAGATGCAGCTGTGACAGTTCTGACCCTCCGGCTCTAAACAAGACAATTATACCACCCTTCCAAGGCTCAAGAAGCATTGCAGAAGTGTTAAGAGGCAGAAGCTAGGATGAGAGGTTGCTAATACTGTTTTCTAGAATAGATACAATTACTGAAATTATTAACTCAAATCATGTTACCTGTTCTGGGCCCATGTGACGCGGACATAATAGTCAAGGTTGGGCGAGGGGGTTCGTGGGGCCCTACCATTTACTTCTGAACCACTTGCTATTGATAGATTCTGAGAGGGGGAATCACTGTTTCTCTCTGTGTACCCACTGCTGGGCCCACCATGCTCTGGTAGAGAGCTTCAAAAACATAGTCACACAGACAGCACTGGATAATCACAATGAGAGATCTGTGGGAAGGAGGAGGCTGTCGGCAGGACAGAAGGTGAAAGTGGCCACTATCCATTTTTTTTAAAGATTTATTTATTTATTATATAAGCACACTATAGCCGTCTTCAGACACACCAGAAGAGAGCATCTGATCCCATTACAGATGGTTGTGAGTCACCATATAGTTGCTGGGAATTGAACTCAGGACCTCTAGAAGAGCAGTCAATGTTCTTAACCACTGAGCCGTCTCTCCAGCCCCCAGTATCCATTTTGAACATGTAAAATTGGCTAAGAACAATTTAAATTGATTAAAAAAAAAAGTCCTGGCTAACTGCAATACATCTTAGTTTGGTTTCAGAGTACCCAGCATGTAATGGTCACACAGAACTTTTAAAATACTGCCACGCATTATAGCAACATGGGGGTTTGCTGCTAGGAGGGTTGGAAATGACTACACCAGCACCCACCAAAAGTTTGAATCGGAAGGTCTATGCCAAGTGACACATGTGACATTTGCCCTCCCCTATGTAAGATCTTACCTGTTTTTTCTATACAACTGGAAAAGATGCCTATAGCCAGGGTGTCTTAGATCAGTATTATCTATCAGCTTACCTTAAATCTAGACATCTCTACACTTCTTAAATAATTCTTGAATAAATACTTAGTGTAAACCATAGAATTCAGGTACTGAATTTACTCTTTAAAAGACTGTGGTTTTACTAGAATATATCAGCAAGACCAGGCCTAGGAAGATGCTTGGTGGTGGATTGCTCACTTAATATTATGAGAAAATAATTGATCTCCTGCACACACACACACACACACACACGAAACAATGAAATTCTTGTTACTTAAATAATGTGACTAATATTTCTTAACATTAGACACCATCTTATAAAGCAGATTTTTTTAACTAGTATTGGACAAAAAAGTAGTAAGATTGCTTACTCTAACTGTCATTGTTTAAGCTCCAAAAACCGCTTAGTCTACATTTCAATTTTATTATTTGGACCCAATTACTAGCCTCCCTTCCACATTGGGAGTTATTGTGATTAGGTAATAGATAAACTGAGTTACAAGTCAAGTTTCAAGTCCAGAAAGCACAGTAGACTTGGGAACTCACTGGTATTTCCCCTGAGCTTCAGAGTTTATAATTGTTAAACACACTTAGAGCCTGCATGTATCATCATGTTGTCTCACACGTCTAGACAAAGGGTAGAAAAAGTCAAGCGGAAGCTGTTGGGCTTTCTTCTCTTAGGAGAGTAAATCAAAAGCTAGGCCCTCACAGGCAGAGTTGTGGAAATCACTGCCATCATTTCACGCTTGAGTAAGGCAGATGTGCGGATTTCATGAGAGGGGTAGAGTTACCAATACTGAGACATTTAAAAGCCCGTCAGATGAAAGTCCCCTCTGACACTGTTGTCTTTACAAGCTGAAAAGTACTTTCTCAACCTTTTAATTCCCTTCAAAAATCCCTCTTGTTTGTGAAGGAGAAAAGGCAAGCAGTAGAATGAGAAAGAACACAGCACGTATCTTGTAAAGGCCATATGTGGAAAATAGAACAGTAACTAATACTAAAAAGGCAACACAGTGCCTGGAATGGGCACAGAATATAAACAGACCCCAGTACAAAGAAATCTGCAAATGGCCAATGAGCACAGGCAAAAATACTCTGTATTATTAGCCACCAGGGAAATGGAACGTACACCATGACAAGGTGTCACCTCACCCCCAGTAGGACTCCTGTAACCAAACAGACAGAAAATAGCAAGTGAGTGCAAAGGCAAAACCAGACCGTCATATATTGTTAGTGTGATTTGAAAACGGCAACTCTCTTGGAAAACAGTCTGGCAGTCTTTCAAATTGTTAAGCATGCATTTACAACATTATCTGGCAGATTCACTCCTGGGTACATGTTTGAGAGGAATTAAACAGATGTCCAAATACAACCTATATGCAAGAATTCACAGTGGCACTGTTAATAACAATGAAAGGGGGAGCATCACGGATGTTCACCAATCGACACACACAGCACATGTGACATGGAGGGCTGCATGCAGGAAAGAAGAATAAACCAGAAATTGAGAGATGATTGGGTCTTGAAGACTTGCTAACTGGAAGAAAGCAGGGGATCTGGTATTGTATACTTCCGTAAAATGTGAAGAACGAGCCAATCTGTAGTCAGATTAGTAGATTTCTAGGGCAAAGGAAACGGGGGCAGATAGAAGGGAAAGAGGCCGTTTCTCCAGGGGAAAATGCAAGGAGCAAAGTTAATTTTGCTATGGGTACATTACCAGGAGAATATATTAACACCATTTGATCTCGTATACGTAGTTGGCTTCATCGTGTAGTAAATGAATTATATCCTAGTGGTTTGAAACACGCACTCATGATAAGCATAGTATGGGAATGTATTCATGAATTAGTTGAATAATCATGAGGACTGAACAAAATATACTCTGGATGCTAAAGAAGAAAGAGGATATATGCCATTGTTCCTAGTTTCTTTCAAAGAGAAAAAAAAAATGTCCTGACAAGCCATTTGTATACCAATATGTCATTTCTTTCCTTCCTGTGAACTCACATCAAGTGGGTCTCTGCCAGCCTAATGCTCCCTGTCCTCTGTCTGGTGCAGTCAGAAGGCTGCCATCTGTTTCATTCAGTGGCCAGAATGTTCCAGATAACCCAGGTAGAAATTGCTAAAAAGATAAATCTTTTCCAAATGCACTTCATTTTACACAACCATTTCACGATGACAGTCTTCTCCAAGTTGACTTGAAAATGATAGCTCTTGGTGTGGTGAGGGAGTTCTGGTCTCCAGAACTGACTTAGCAGATGTAGACCTTTTCATGGTAAGCAACAGGAGCAGAGGCCAGCTTTAGTTCTGCAGCAATCATGTCCACAATAGCCTGTTAGCTCTCCACATTCAGAAAGAGTTGTGCATGAAGGGGACCATTCGAGAACAACATTGAGATTTAGGCGCCCACATTCATGTCCTGTCCCATCAGAGCCTCCTTAGAATAGTGGTAAGCCAGACTGCTGGGCAGGCCGGGAGCAGTTCTGACCACAGCAGCTCTGGGTTTTACTGTGATTTTACACGCCGTGTTGATACTTTTAATACTTTTAGATACTTCGAACTGCCACTAGAATGTTCTTTGAAGTTCAATGACTTTTTAAAAAATTGATGCTTGTGTTAGTTTTTCTCATTTGAGGCAAAAACCACGAATAAAAGTGGAAATGTTGATTTTTGGCTCATTGTTTCATGGGTTTCTCTCAATGTCTATTTAGCCTGGTTGCTTAGGCCCACAGAGACACGATACATTATGGTGGAAACATGTGACAGGGGCTGTTCACCTCAAGGTAACGAGAAAATGAAAGGAAAGGAAGCAGGTAGCATCCCAGTATCTTCCAGGGTGTGCAGCCAAGGGCACACTCATACTAGGCTGTACCTACAAGTTCCAACACCTTCCAATATCTCCACAGGCTAGGATGACACTTGTAACTTATTGTCCTTTAAATTATATCATCGTTGTTTTGTAGTAATGGCTAACACCATTTGTGGCACATTTTTAATGTTTGATGAATGTTGGAAGAATGTAACTGTCTTGGATGAAGTCTACCAGCATCTGTTATTATAGGGTCTCCAGGCTTTATAACTAACTCATGACTACCTAGGTCAGTGTTTGGCCTTGATGTACTATAAAAAAAAGTGGCCATCTTCACTCGGTTTGCCCATTCAGCTCACACATAGATTAACTCCTCCACCCTGCCTGCCCCCAAGACATTTGGAAATAGACAACAGTTTTTTTTTAATACACAAAATAGACACTGTGGGTGTAAAACTAGAGACATGTGAAGAAAGTAGTAAAGGACTTAGAATAATGGAATGGGGGAGGGGCATGATCAAAACACATCATATAGATGTATGAGATTCTTGAACAACATAAAATTTACATGTTGGTGTGAAGAAAGCATACTTAGTGAAGGGACTCTAGCCAGTCTGAGTGTGGCAGACATGGCTCTGGCAGGCCTTGCCCTTCTCCCACATTCCCTCTGCCTTGCTAAAAACCATTGGATTATATTCCTAAAGCTGGCCATCAAGGTCCATTCCCTTATTTGGCCACTTCCTCCTCCTGAGGCTGACTACCAAGGTCCAGCCGTCAAAGCATTGAAGTCCGCCAATCAAACGCCCCCTTGGCTCACTTAACATGCCCAATCAAAATTAAACACCTCATCCTATCATGGAATTTCCCTTTTTACCTGCCATTTTCCTATGGGTCACATCTATCTCCTCTTTATCCGTAGGCAGTCCTTTGTCCCCAACAGGGGTAAATACCCCAACTCCCTCTCCATTGTTTCCTTCCCCTTTTCCCTCCTAACTGAACTATTACTGTGTATAACTCTGAATGTTACCCTTCTCACTACTTTGTCTTAAGAATGTCTGAGTGGAGGTAGTGTGCGTCTGTCTGTGTGTATGTATGTGTGTGTGTGCACACGCATGTGTGTGTACACTCCATATATTGTGAAACAGGACTTTCCTGGGGAGATGCAGTACACACCGTCTAGCCACTCCCGATAGGAAGGCCGCAATAGATCGAAGTATGGATATACTGAAGTCCAACTTGATGAACGAATGAGCTTCGACCCAGTGACTTACAGGAATGTGGTGAGGGTTTACTTACAAAAGCAGAAATGACTCAGACAGCTTTGTATCATCAAAGTTCACCCAACCATGGGAGACAGCTCACACAATCTGGAAACCCGGAGAGCACTGCACAGCCTACAGGCAGCTCAACAGAGCGGAGAGTGTCTTTTCCAGGTGCTTCAGTTGGTTCAAACCTCCTCCAGGCAGCTCTGCTGTTTGTTTCTTCCAGGCAGTTAGTCTTGTGTTGGGGTCTTCTTTGAGTTTTGCTTGTCTGAGGGTCCTCTTTGCAGCTTGATTTTTTCAGAGTCCTGGTGAAGATCTGGCACCATCATATGAATGAAAAGCCTCTTTCTTGATAAAATATATTGACTGGTGAATCTCTGAACCACCGTAGAACTATATAATGTGGTGGTTTGAATAGGTTTGGCCCCATAGACTCATGTGTTTGAATGCTTGGCTGACAAGGAGTAACACTATTAGGAAGTGTGTTCTCGCTGGAGTAGGTGTAGACTTTTAGAGGGGGTTGTGTCACTGTGGGGGAAAGCTTTGAATATATATATATATATATATATATATATATATATATATATATATATATGATGTAGAACTATCAGCTCCTTCTCCAGCACTATGTCTGCCTGCATGCTGTCATGCTTCCTGCTATGAAGATAATGGACTAAACCTCTGAACCTGTAAGCCAGCCCCAATTAAATGTTTGCCTTTGTGAGAGCTGTTTTGATCATGTTGACTCTCCATAGCAATGGAAACCCTAACTAAGACACATAGCAGTACCTTCACAATCAGCCACAGAAGAATACTGAGCAGTAAAGCAACATGCTCTGACTGTGCAAAGGAATCACTGGAAACCAAATAAATGCCCAATCAAAAGAGCTAGGTGCTTGTAATGGGGAGAGGGGATTAGGCGCTTGCCTAATTAAAATATTTTCCAGGTGCTCTTCACAGGCAGCCTGGCTGGCATCTTTGGTGCAATACCACAGAACTGGAGCTGGAGAATTAGATCAATCTGGGTATCTGTCAGGCTTCTTTCAAGTTTCAGGTTTGGGTCAAGTGTCCAGATCCAGACTTCGAGACAAATCAACACCATCAGGCATGAGGAGAGGCAAACCTTCTGAGGAAAGTTTATAGACCACTTCCACAATCATCTGCTAAGCAAACACACAGATCCTCTCTACGCACACCTGTGTTACTGGGCTAGTGGGAGGGCAGAATAAAATAGCTCGTAACATGTCATTTTGGTGTCTGTCACGTAAATATTTAGTCACCTGCATGAATTATTTTTATTAAAGTGATGCTTTGTGACTACGGACTATATACTAAATTATCATTTGTGTAGCGAGCAAGTTAAGTGTAAATTTTGATCATTTTCCTCTTAGAGATATCCATTTCTTATGGGTCCCTTAAAAAGACTTTTCTAATTAAATTACCTTGTTTTCTATAGCTCGAATGAGTCCTCAGAGATGACCCAAGAGAAGCACAGAAATACGCTCACACAAAAACCTTGCATACAGCTACTTCATTCACAGTCAACTAAGGCCCAGGAACAGCCTTGGCTCTATACGTGGGCAAATGACTGACCAGTTCTCTTATACCTATGCCTTGAAAGATGGTTCAGCAACAGAAAGAAATGAATTATTGGTACATGCAAAAACGTGCATGGGCCTCAGAAGAATAATTATGCTACAGGGAAGAAGCCCGCAGCAGAGGCAACAAAGGGTATGATGTCATGGATGTACCATTCTGAAAAGAACAAGACAGTAAAGACAGGGAATAGGTCAGTGGTTGCTCTAGGCTGGGAGCAAGGGAGGAAAATTACTACAAAAGGGCAAAAAGGAACATTGCCAGGCGATGGAAACATTCTTTCTTTCAATTAGACTGATGCTTGCAAAATCATAATTGCTGCCAATGCGTAGATGGCAGACCTGAGCTGAATGAATTATATTATATATAAATTATTCTCCCCCCCCCCCCTGCTTCCACCTCTGGGGAAGTTACCCAGTTACACAAGTCTGATAAAAATCAGGAGGGAAGAGTGGCTGCATTTTAAATTGATGAGCGCAACTTTAAGAAAATAATGCACACAGTTACTTCCAACATCAAAGCTTTGTGTACAGCTTGCAATTAAACTTAGCTTCAAAGAATTCATTACTTTTGTATTTTAATGTCTGCAAGTGCACAATTTGAAACGGATAGCTCTATTTAGGAAAATGCCTCTCTCTTTCTCTCAGAATTATCCGATATTGACTCAGACAAGTCACAAGTCACAGTCTATTGGACACTGAAGGGCTAAAAGAAGTTGTTTCCATAATGAAGAATGCTATATCCAGGAATCAGGAAAATAATAGGAGAAAATTCCGTGCGAATACTTGTTCTGTTCTTGTAGAAGATTAACAGCTTGTCTCACAGACTCCAGACAGAGTCCTTTGCTCTCATTACCATACACGCTTACTAACTGCAAGAGAACTGGTGATTTTTCTGAAAGACGGCTGGGGTACTATGGTCCCGAGAACACAGAATGCCCTGTGCAGAGGATCAGGGTCCAGAACAGACTGGTGGGGTAAAGGATGCAGGAAGAAAGTGGCTGGGATGAGACTCTTCCCTGTTTTAACCAATAGGAAACCATCATGGAAAATACACTGAACTTTTATGACTGTTGGAGTATGTTATATTTATAACTCTGAGGAGTATGGGTAGGAGATGAGGGTGGGAAGTGCAGATGTTTAGTCTAACTAGAACAGGTGAGAGGTGACCAATCTTGACACATCTTGAAATAAGAAGCAGTCACTGTGCAGTGGAAGGGGACCCATTGACATGGATATGGTACTGTACCTTCTTTAGGGTGAGATCTGAGGAAGGAATAGAATCTTGGCGAAGGTTCCCATCCCATTATATATATATATATACACACACATATATGTGTGTGTGTGTGTATGTGTGTGTGTGTGTGTGTGTGTGTGTGTGTGTGTGTGTATGTGTGTGTGTATGTGTGTGTGTGTGTGTGTGTGTGTGTGTGTGTGTGTGTGTGTGTGTACACTGTCTCTGTCTTCAGACACACCAGAAGAGGCATCGGATCCCATTACAGATGGTTGTGAGCCACCATGTGGTTGCTGGAAATTGAACTCGGGACCTCTGGAGGAGCAGTCAGTGTTCTTAACCACTGAGCCATCTCTGCAACCCCAAGATTCATGTTTTTTAAAACATTACTTATGAACTCTGTCAATAGCTAGGTCCAGACTCTTTATGTGTCTTCATCCACCTCGGTGTCTTCTGGTCCGCACCCCATCTTTCTGCCTTATGTCATCTCGTTGGTTTGGGTCTTAGGAAGGGTTGCTCAATAAGCCAGAAAACTAGCCTGGCATTCTCAGGCCTAAAAGGCAAAGGCTTAGCGATGATAAAAGCTGGCCAGGCCTTAGGGCAGTTATACCGCTGAGGTTGGGATCCTAGTGTGGTGTGTGAATGCATTTTTATAAAGAAGCGTGGTAGTAAGCTGTGTCGATGAGGCACTTGGTAAGGAGCTGGCTATGCAAGCATGAGCACTCGAGTTTAATCTTTAGTTCCTGTGGAAAAAGATGGGTGCTGCCGTGTTTGACTGAAGTACCACTGCTACAAGGGCATCAGAGACAGGAAGATCTCAGGAGCTTGCTGGGTCCCCTGTCTAGCCTGTCTAGCTGTCCAAGTCTCTAAAAACAAAGTGGAAATTGATGGAGGAAGACATCTGTTGCTGACCTCTGTCCTCTGTATAAATGCACACACACATGTATGTGCATTCCCCCACACATATATGAACCCTTGCTTCCCCTCCCCCCTTTTAGGGTTAAGGCATTACCTGAAGGATGAAAGTAATTAAGCACGAAAAAAATTACACAGCGACCTTCATTATGTTCAAACTTCTTGGAAAAGGTAGGGTTTGGAATTGGTATAAAATGATACAGAATATGAGGCCACATTACAGCAAAATTAAGGAACAGTTTAGAATCCCAAAGTACTCTTGCATTTGGCGCCACCTGCTGGCCTATTCCTGCTGTGTCTTGCTTGGAATCTGCATTTTTTTTCCTCTAAGCAAATGCTAAACTAGACCATGACAGTAAAAGGTGCAAAATGGTATGGTCACAAGACAACTGGCAACACAGTTGTTCTTACTCCGAGTCCTCCGTCTGATGGGGCTTGTGGGAATCTCCTGGTTAATTAGAACTCACATTTTCTTGGTTGCCATTGGAACAAGGAGCCAAGGTCATGAGGATCTATCCTCTGCCTTGTCACTGTTTGACATAGGAAAAGGGTCCTGCTTCTTATATTTAAGCTGATCCTTTCCTCATCATCGTCCCCAGGAGACCACTGACCTCTTTTAAAGTGGACCCAAGGCAGGATCCAAGGACCATAAGCATTAGATTGAAGGTGTCGTGTGTAACCTCCTATTGTTGATTTTGACGTTACTTCTATAATCACAAAAGCTCACAGAGATCGAAAAAATAAATAATCTCTGTCATTTATGCCTCTCTGTATTGAAGAATCTTCTACAGACGTTTAATTCATAGCAGGTAATGTTCCCTGTGCTGCTCTGTGTAACTAGCCTGCAGCCATGTTGAGGGTAAAGGCAGCCCTTTTCTCTCAGCATTTCTCATCACGGTGCTTGGTTCTCCTCAATTATTCACCCTATTAAGCTAAAGGATCTTTCAATGATTGAGCTATAATTTCACCAATGAGGTTTAATTGAAGAATTAATCCACAGTTATTTGTAGTTGATCACAATGCCTCCTTGGATAGTAACAACATTCGTCTCTTTTCTTCCTGGCAACAATAATCCAAAAAACACCATCACATCAACGTGGGTGAGAACATGGAACTTAGTTTCAGTAGCACTTTTAGCTTCTTAGGGCAAAATTATTTTTTAAATATTAGTAAAATAAATAAAGAATTCTGACACATGTTTGGCTTCAGAGTCAACATTTAGTTTTGTAACATTTTCACAATGGTAGGTTTATCAGTCAGGGTTCTCCAGGGTTCTCAATTTGTGGGTCATGACTCCTATAGGGTCACATATCAGATAGCCTGCATATCAGATACTTTCATTACCGCTCATAAGAGTAACAGAATTATAGTCGCAAAGTAGCAACAAAATAGTTTTTGTTTGGGGGGTCACACAACATGAGAAAGTGTATTGTAGGGTCGCAGCATTACGAAGACCAGAACTGATAGAATAAATATATATTACAAAGGGGCTGTGTACACAAATGGTAAATTATAACCCAAGCTGGTTGTCCCCAGACCAACTAATTTCCACGTAGACAAGTCTTTGTTGTGTAAACCTTGCCCTCCCAATATAAAGTTATTGGTTAAATATATGTGGCTACAGCCAATTATTGGACAGAATGGAGGTAGGTGAAGCTTTGGGCTGGAGGTAGCAGGTAAGTGCAGTAAAACTTATTTAAAATCCCAGCCCAGGACTTCTTCCCCACTTCAGACCATTTATGTCCCGAATAAAACACATACACAGCCTTTATGCTTTTAAATATACCTTAGGCATCATAATTGCCGGGCAGCTGCCTACCCTCTGTGCTGTGAGAATCCAGTTTCCTACTGATAACACCAAGTAAACACCAAGTTACTGTTTACTATGGTCCATCTGGCCTGCACTTAACTCCCATTGGGCAGCTCTCTGGACCACATTCTCTTGGCCCTTAGCTCAAGGAGGCTCTTCCTCTCCTTCCTGCATGTTCTTCCTTTATTGCATAGTGGCTTCCTCCTGCCTTCTCCTTCTCCTCCTCCTTCTCCCCCTTCCCCTCCTCCTCCTCCTCTCCCCCCCCCCATGGTCCTCTTCCTCCATGCTCCAAAAACCTCAATCCCACCTATGTCTCTTCTGCCCAGCTATATTGACTGTTAGCATCTTTATTCATCAATCAGAATTAACTTGGGGGCAGGGTCCCAGGGACTTTGTGCAGACTCCAGGTCTTAGGGGTCATCACTTAGCATTACAATAGACAGTAAAAAACAAAACGTCAAGAGACCATGAGGAGAGGGAGAAGGAGAAGGAAGGAGAGAACGGGAGGTCTCTATTCAGTGTGATGGACCAGGATATGTGATATGGCTGAGTGAAATACCCCTTGAGGACAGACTGATGGAACAGATATAACAGGGGAAGGGGCTGGGGAGCTCAAACAAATGGCAAGTACTTGGGGAGAGCAGCTGAGGAATTAACAGTCTAGCATATAGAAAAATAGATTAGGGGTAATTGGCCCAGCAATTATGCTAAAGTTGATTAAGAAAAAATACCCGCAGGACTCTGTCTCAATTATTGGGGTTGGCTGGGTCACATTAATAACTAATAGTTATTGCATAACATTTAAAAATAGCATTTACATTAGACAATGCAATCTGGGTCATATAGCAAAGGCGCTCTCACACGGGAGACGCTGAGACACTGAAGCTGCTCATCTCCTGAAACTGGAGGCCTCACCAATCTCCATCTGGTGCTGAAGGCCTACTGATGTGGTAATTTGTTAGATCTAAACTCCCCAGTGGGTGTGTGCTCACTCCTTGCTACCTGCCCAAACGTTTTAGAGTTAAGAATGAAACACACACACACACACACACACACACACACAGATACACACACACACAGATACACACACACACACACACACACACACACACACACACACACAAACACTCAGCCTTATTTTTAATATGCCCTAAATAGTTCAATGGTTGGGCCACTCCCCATCTCCATCTGGCTAACACTAACACATACATCCCTCCAATATTCCTGAGCTATTACTTACAAAATCTATATTTTATCTTTGCTGACTGGACCCTGCTGGGCAGGAGCCCTCTTGGGGCCTCTTTTCCCCTGTACCTACATGTCAGTTGTCTCTCCCTTCTGTATCTTTCTGGTGTGGTCTGTCTCTTATGCGGTCTGTCTCTTATGCAGTCTGTTTCTTTGGTTCTTTTTTTTTTTTTTTGGAGCCGGGGACCGAACCCAGGGCCTTGCGCTTGCTAGGTAAGTGCTCTACCACTGAGCTAAATCCCCAACCCCCATGCAGTCTGTTTCTTATGTGGTCTGTCTAGTCATGGTGGAATCACATTCTTTCTCCTTCCTCAGTCCCCTTCCAGAGAATCCTAAAAGTTTCTGATTCCCTGAGCAGTCATTGGCCACCGGTAACTTTATTGACCACTCAAAAATCAACTGGGGACAGTCTTCCTTTAGTCCTATATGTGGTACATTAAAAACAGTTTTTTGGGGGGGTAACATAGTTAACATGAGAACACAAGCTGTCATAGCATATAGCAGTAGTTCTCAACCTGTAATCATGACTTCTTTTTTTTGGGGGGGGGTCAAATGACTGTTTACAGGGTTTGCCTAAGCCCATCACCATCAGAAAACAAGGTCTTTACATTACAGTTTCTAATACTAGTAAATTACAGCTGCAAAGTAGCAAATAAAATAATTTTATGGTTGGGGGTCACCACAACTTGAGGAACTGTATTAGAGGGACAGAGCGTTAGGAAGGTTGAAAACCCTATTATGGAGGGCTTCTGAGAGTCACTGGTCTGAAGTCGGCATTAGAGGACCAAAGGGGCTGGGTTCTAATGATGGCAAATATAGCAGCAGAGGTGGTGCCTGCAACGCAGTAGATGAGCTTGTGCAAACAGAGCAGAACTCACCAGCAGGACATGAAGGCAAACAGGCAGCAAGGGGAGGCTTCTCCCTTCTACATTCTTATATGCAGGCCTGGGTGCAAGGCGCTGCCAACACTTAGGGTGGGCGTTTCCATTTTAAATAATCCACTCATGAAAAGTCTTCAAAAGTCTTCAAAACAGGCTTTTTCCAAGGGTGATTTTAGATCTCGTCAAGTTAACCATCAGTATTAATCAGCCTCAAAAGTAATGGTGATGTCGGAACAAATGTAATTAGTTTTCCTGAAAGCAAACTCTGATTGGTAAGGTTTTCCCATTCCTGTGGTGTAAATACTCTCCTGGTGGCTTTTTCCACATTACCATGTGATGGTACTGAAAAGAGATGCAAATTATCTTTCCCCAGCTCCTGTGAACAGATTCTACACAGCTCACATAGGTCAGCACATATATTGGCACAGAGTAGGTCAGCACATAAGCCAGGCTTATGTGATGTTGTCCTTTGGTCTTCAGTTGTCAACAGGTTTTTGTTTCTGTTTTGTTTTGCTTTGCTTTGTTTTTGTTTTTTGAAAATGGAGCAGCTAGTGTACAGGGAACACCAAAGTACAAAGACACCCAACTCATGTGGGACAAGGCCCCAGAAGATTAATATGAACATAATTAAATAAAGAACACAGTAGAAAGAGATGATGTGGAGGAACAGAAATAGGACAGAGGAAGAAAAAGGTACTTGAGAGAGTGAGAGATATTGTAATGCTAGCCATTACAGTGTGTCCAGTGTGGGCTTCTCTAAGAACTGTTAGGGTCCAAGGATCGCTGATGGAAGGCCCCAGACTCAAATAGTATGCAAAAGCAAAGAGCATTTTATTCTGCAGAAATTACCAGCATGCAGGGATCTCCATCCACCAAAATGGAGCTACTGAGTGCACTTGCAGACTTATTTTTAAAGCCTATTAGGGGAATTCCAAGGAGAAGCATGTGACCTCTATCCTGGCTTATCTTGATTGGTTGGCTCTGTTTCCAGGGATATGGGTATCTTTGGGATTGGTCAAGGCTTTGGGGGAATTGGGGGACCTACCATTCCTGATGAAGTATTCTTGGCTCAGGTTTGTCTCAGGCTAGGTGATGTGGCAGCTTTTGGCAGCTCCTGATTGGCCACCAGAAACGTGTGGTTTTTCCTGGATTTTGATTTGTTTTGGGCTTGTCCAGTATTAGGAAACAGAAACTTAGGGCTAGTCCTTAAGCTACCAGTTTGGCTGTGGAGTCTGCCTGTCTTAGCCCCTGGCCTTCTCAGGATAGGGGCTTTTCAAGGGAGTAACTGAGCAAGACTTCTTGATAAGTAGAGGCAGGATATTCTACTTAGAGGGAACAGCTAGTACAAAGGCTCTGAAGTAGAGCCCACAAGGTCTGTTTAATGGACTATAGTGGTCAGACTAGAGAAGTGGGAGGGAGGATGAAGGCTTTGGGTACAAGGGAGAACATCCATGGGGGAGGGGGAGGGACTCTGGGCAGATGGGGAGGACATCACAAAATAGTACAAGGATGAGTTTCACTCAGAATGAAACTGAGTCACTGCAGGCTGAAATGTCAAGAGACATAGTCTAACTTGACTGCTGAAAACATCACTAGCTATTTTATGCCCAGAACAGACTATAGCTGGGATAAAAATGGATGCCTGGAGGCTGGTTAGAAAGGGATTGCTGGTTGGTGGCCGTGGACAGTGTCTAGAGGCTCTATGATTCTGGATGCTCCCTGGTGGCAGAGCCACCAGGACCCGCTCACCAGTCAGCTGGAGAGTTGGTTAGCTTTGTGGTGTCACCGTAAGAATGTAACAGAGCTGGAGGCTTGGAACTGGGGAAGTCTGGAGTGTTGCAATTCTGGAGACTAGAAGTCTAAAATCAAGACGTGGATGGGGTCATGCTGCCCTCTTCCCAGCTTTGTGGTTAGTCCTCAGGGTTCCTTTACTTGCCTCTGCCACACTGCCATCTGGTCCTCTGCTATTCTTCCGTCGGGAGTCTGGCTTTGTACCTTCCTCTTCTTAAGAGGACACTCTTCATCTTAGAGCAAGAGCACAGCTTGATCCAACATGCCCTCATCTCAACTAGTTATACACAGAATGATCTTATTTCCAAATGTGTCCTGACCCTTGTTTATAATGGTTTGCCTTATCCTTTCTTAAAAAAAAAAAAAAAACCTTCATAATGGTGTAAGAGCAATAAGCACCCAGCAGAGACTGTACTTTGAATCTGGAGAGTTTCCTTAGGCCATATATAGTGTGCCACACTCTCAGTTGTTGGGTAGCAGCGGGTTTGTAGCTTCTTCCTGGACTCTAGCCGTGAGGATGAGTGGCTCACAGCCTAGACTATACTGTATGCTAAACTGTAGATGTCTATGAGTTAGGTATGGTAATTGCATTTTCTTTGCTTCTTTTTTCCTTTCCTTTTCTTTCTCCTCCTCCTCCTCCTCCTCCTCCTCCCCCTCCCCCTCCTCCTCCTCTTCCTCTTCTTCCTCTTCTTCTTCCTCTTCCTCTTCCTCTTCCTCCTCCTCCCCCCTCCTCCCCCCCCTTGGTTTTTGAGACAGGATTTCTCTATATAACAGACCTTGATTGTCCTGGAACTAGCTCTGTAGACCAGGCTTCTCTTGAACTCACAGAGCTCCCCCTGCCTCTGCTTCCGGAGTCCTGGGGTTAAAGGCATGGTCTGCCACACCCAGCTTTTGTATTGATTAAGGATAGTATCAACTTGTAATATATTTATGAGGACAAAAATCATGTCACACATCAAGGAATATCTATAATATCAGACTCTGAGGTTCATGGGGAGAGGACTTTAACAATTATAAGAGACATGATCCTTGGCTGGATGTGGTGGTGCATGACTTTAATGCTGCCACAAAGGGGGCAAGTGTTAGGCAGACCTCTGAGTTTGAGGCCTACCCGGTTTACAGAGTGAGTTCTAAGAGAGCTAGGACTACCCAAAGAAATTCCATCTTTACAGATGAAAAGGGAGCAGATCCTAAATTATTATAAACTTATGTAAGTTACATCACAATAAGCCAGAGAAAAACTCCTCTTACTAGAAAATCTAATCTACTTCAAACCCAGTATTCTGCTTCCTGAGTGAGAACTTGAATAATTTACATTAGTAGGAATCTTTAAATGTTCCTCTTCACACTTGTGAGAGACATTTATGTCCTTTGTACTGGATAGTTTAACACTGGTGGCTAGGGAGCTGGAGAGATGGCTCACTTGTTAAGAGCACGGACTTCTCTTTCAGAGGTCCCGAGTCCAATTCCCAGCAACCACTTGGTGACTCACAACCATCTGTAATGAGATCTGATGCCCTCTTCTTGTCTGTCTGAAGATGGTGAGAGTGTACTCATATAAAATAAATAATTAAATTAATGAATCTTAAGAAAACCACTGATGGCTGGGGATGGCCAACTGGCTTTTGGGACGTCTGTAAAAGACTTCTGAACTATAGAGAGGTAGAGCTGGCTTTGTGGGCAGAAGTCTGAGTAGATGCTGATGCTTGCTCATATGTAAATTAGTGCTGCACCACCACAGTACTCCAGAAAGCTACTTAACGTTCTGAACTTTGCGTCATGTTCAAGCAATTCTGTCTTAGGGATTACTGGATAGTACAGCCGGAAACCATATAAAGTATTACAAACAAAGGGAAAGTTCCACTGGAAGACAGGGTGCTCTGATGACCAGCAGCAAAGAAAGCAAGACAGCCATAGCTTCCCTTGCAAGTTCAAGGACTCCCACTGTGCTCACTCTATGTATTGACTTCGTTCACCCACTTCCAGCTGGCCATGGGCCTCAGCTTTACTTGCCCCTGCCAAGCCCGATGGCATCTTTAGCCTCTGAGTTTCTATCACTGAGCAAAACCAAAGACACCTGCTTTTGTATTCATCATCTTGCATACTTGGAAGAGGGACTCGGTTGCTCATCCTTGGCCTAACCAGCTGTGCATAGTAATAGTCCCTCTAGTACAAATGCTGACAGAGATCCTAGCTTCTGTCACTTGCTCTTATAAGTCATAGGACGACTATAGGGAGCAAGGACTTCACTTTCAGTGCAGTTTAAAATGCAATGGTGATAAGCAAAAGTCTGTGTGTGTGTGTGTGTGTGTGTGTGTGTGTGTGTAAACCTAGCTAGTGGCTAGGCTGGAAGAAGGGTGGCCAGGCATCCTAAAGCAGTGTCCCACCTTAGAGTCACTCTGAGCTATACTAAAGGCCATACATAAATCCTTTTTTTTTTTTTTTTTTTTTTTTTTTTGGTTCTTTTTTTTTTACGGAGCTGGGGACCAACCAGGGCCTTGCGCTTCCTAGGTAAGCGCTCTACCGCTGAGCTAAATCCCCAGCCCTTACATAAATCCTTTTAACTTTAACAATACTAAAGGACCTTATCCCTCTTTGGACCTCAGCCGAAGCCAGGCCACTGCTGCTTTCTCCTTTTGCCAGTAACTTAGATTCTTTAGATATTCTCCAGTGCTGCTCAGGGCTGAGCTAGAGCTCTTAGTAGCAGGCTGAGTGCAAGGGGCTGGGCTCCTGTCTGCAGTAAACTTTGGCCAATAAGGTGGCTGATACTCTCTTAGATGATGGCGACAATGGTGGTTAACCTTTAAAGAAGTATTTTAAATTTTATTTTAGACAGAGTCTCAGTACGGATAGACTGAAGTCTCTATGTAGACCAGGCTAGCCTAGAACTCTAGCTCTGCACCCCAAGTTCTGAGATTAAAGGTGTGTTCCACTCTGCCCAGAAAACAAGGCCACACCTCCTAATAGCGCCACTCCCTATGGGTTAAGCATTTAAACACAGGAGTCTATGAGGGCCATTTCTATTCAAACCACCACAAATGGTGTGGCTCCTGGTAGGTCAACCATGCTCCAGTGGATAGCCTCATACCAGGAGTATGAATTAAATAGACAGGCTTTTTTTTTTTTTTTTTTTTTTTTTTTTAAGGAAAACAGAGTTGAGGGAGTTAGAGGTGAATCTAGGAGGAGCTAAGGGTAGGAGTGGGGGGTGAGTATGGTCAAAGTACATTGTATAAAAGTCACCAAGAATTAATAAAAATGTTTTTTTATACAAATTTCAACCTCCATTAACATGTGTACAATAAAAATTAAACAATAAAAGCAAAAGTCTGCCCCTGCTCCTGACTATTGGAACTATTTACACGGTTTAGAAATTTTGGGAGGCAGAACTAGATGTTGTTTGAAATTCAATCGAATTATAATATCTCATAAAAATGTAATAATAGTGAACTATGTAATATTAAAATGAGTCCAATTACACAGTGTATAACAAAGACTCATTTTTAGAAACATAATTTCCATTTTGTGGTTCCATAGTAAAGGTGCTTGCTACCAAGTCTGATAATTTGAGTTCAAACTCCAGGATTTCTTGGTGGAAGCTGTCCGATAATCTCCATACCCACACCTTGCCTGCAATCCCACGTTCTCTCCAAGGCCCCATTAATGAAATAAATAGATGTTAAAGAATTTAATAAATTTCAAGCCGGGTGGTGGAGGCACACGCTTTAATTCCAGCACTTGGGAAGCAGAGCCAGGCTGATCTCTGAGTTCAAAGTCAGCCTGATCTACAGAGTGAGTTCCAGGACAGACAGTCAAGGCTACACAGAAAAACAAACCTTGTCTCAAAAAAAAAAAACCCAAAATTAATAAATTTCAACTTTAATATTCAAATACCTTGTATCTTACATCTTGATATTTAATAGATAGATTTTTGGATGGATTTGTAACCAAAGATTTATCATTAAATCTTTTATTCGCTGAGGTTGTTTCAACAATGCTGCCACATAATGTCAGGTTTTATCTCCGTCAAATATAAGAAATTTCCTCTCTGAGGCAGCACAGCATTTTTACAGATACCTCATCTCTGCCCCTAGGGGGAGCTCCAGCCTCCCCTACGAATCGCCCTGTCACCATTCTCTTGAATACATTTAAGATGAATTGAGAAGAGTCTGCTCAGGGCAGATTTCTGAGTATATTTCTCCGCGTATTGATCTTTTGACCCATCATCCATTGGAAGACTTGACCAAGGTTTCTTCTGTTTGGTATTATACCCACTAAGGGTGGGTATATATCTCTGGTGGATTTTGCTGTCCATATTAAATGGATTTAACATATTACTTAAGTTCTTAGCAGGTGCCAGGTATAGTGATGAAAGCTGGAATATAGCAGCATGCAAGTGATAGAAGTTGCCTATTTCTTGACATATACATGCTTGTGCATTTTACTAGCTCTGCCTTGGTCCATAGAAAGAAATCTTAAACACAGGTCCTTAGTAGGCTTCCTAAGTTTCCGGTTTCCTAGCAGTGGAAGGTGTTCTGAGTCCTTACCATTTTGGCAAGGATGGGTACCTAAATATACATTGTCATTGTGGTTAGCATGTATCCCTTGTCTCCTGACTCTCATGTGCCCTGGACAAAGTTAATTGGCCCTGGGGGTGGGGAGGTGTATTTGTTTAAAACAGCACATCCTATTGTTGGTGATATTGTGATTTACTCAAAGAGCTTCGTTTAGCAGAGGACTTAATCATCAACTTGGCCATATATTCACTGCCCTTAGAGTTTTAACAACGAGGGTTTGCCTTGGTTTGCTACAGCTGCTACACCAGATACAAGAGACTACGTGGCTTAAATAATAGACGTAATTTTCTCACAGCTCCAAGTGTTAAACATTTGACATCAGGATGTAAATAACACTGGCTACTTCTAATGCCTCTTCCCTTGGCTTGCACAGGGCCTCCACCTCCCCTGGTCTCCACTGCGTCTTCCTTCCCTGTGCCTCTGCTCCAGTTTTCTTTCAGAAGGGCACCAATCACGTCAGATTTGCACTGTTTTTCCCTAAGGACCATGTGTTAACTTCATCAACTGCTAGAGACCCCGTATCCAAATACAGCCACACTCTGAGGCACGGGGTTTAGGGCCCTCAGCATGTGAATTTGCAGAAGGCACAATTCAGGCCGTAGTAGATACAAGGAGAATGAGTCACTTGGTGATGGAAAGAAAAGTAGACACTGCCCTGTGTGAAGAGAGTGCCCGAAGAAGCAAGAGCTTTTTGGAGTTGAAAGTGATCAGGAGGGGTTGGGGTTTTACCTCAGTGGTGAAGCACTTCCCAAGAAACAACACGGCCCTGGTCTCGACCCCCCCCTCAAAAAAAAAAAAAAAAAAAAAAAAAAAAAAAAAAAAAAAGAAAGTGATCAGGAATGAATGTATAAGCTATGCTTTAAAACCATATTAAACAGCGTTCATTGAGTTAGTACACATGAACTATTTAGTTCCCTGACTTGGGCAAGAATATTGGATATAATCATAAAGACACAAGCAACAATAGCAAGTGTAGACTGGAGGAAGGCCAAACAGAAACACTTCTACAGACCAAAGGAACAATTCAGCTTGAAGAGTGGGGAGAAATTTGGACAAATCATAATCTGACATAGTTAAAAATCTCAACTCAACAGTAAGGAAACAAATGATTCAATTAAAAATGCAATAAGTAGGGTGGCGGCGCCGCGCGGTGAGGAGCTCGTGTTCGTACTCGTAGCTATGCCGTCCAAGGGTCCGCTGTAATCCGTGCAAGTCTTCAGACGCAAGAAGACAGCCACAGCTGTGGCCCACAGCAAACGAGGAAATGAGCTCATCAAGGTGACTGGACATCCCCTGGAGATGATCAAGCCACGTACACTGCAGTACAAGTTACTGGAGCCTGTTTTGCTTCTGGGCAAGGAGAGATTTGCTGGTGTGGATATCCGGGTCCGTGTGAAGGGTGGTGGTCATGTGAACCACATTTATGCTATCCGCAGTCCATCTCAAAAGCTCTGGTGGCTTATTACCAAAAATATGTGGATGAAGCCTCTAAGAAGGAGATCAAAGATGTCCTCATCCAGTACAATCGGACCCTGCTTGTAGCTGACCCCCGTCGCTGCAAATCCAAAAAGTTTGACGGTCCCGGTTCCTGTGCCCGGTACCAGAAATCCTACCGATAAGCCAGTCTCAAGGATCAGTGTTTACCTTTGTAATAAACCTAGGATTTAAAAAAAAAATGCAGAAAGTAAGCAGGAGAGGTGGCTCAGTAGTTAAGAGCACTAGGTGCTCTTCCAGAGGATCTAGTTTCTATTCCCAACTCCCACATGGTGACTCACAACCTTAACTAATTCCAGTTACAGAGGATCTGAAGCCCTCTTCTGGCCTCATTGGGTACTAGGTATATCCATGACGCATATGTATCAAGATATGCATATAAGAAACAAAAATGTATGAATGGACAAAAGTTGTCAAATGACATGTATTCAGATGGTCAACTGGTACATCACTAATCATTAGGTAAATGCAAATGAAGACAACCATAAGATGTCGCCCCACAATGGTTAGAGTGGCTTTTATTTAAAAGATGAATGCTGGGGTTGGGGCTTTAGCTCAGTGGTAGAGCGCTTGCCTAGGAAGCGCAAGGCCCTGGGTTCGGTCCCCAGCTCCAAAAAAAAGAACCAAAAAAAAAAGAAAAAAAAAAGATGAATGCCGGGCCCACCATGTGCTAGTAAAGGTGACTGCTTCCTACCCTGAGGACCTGAGTTCACTCTCCAGACCTCAAATGATGGAAGGAAATGTATGCTTGTTGTGTAACAGTTTCCTTCTAGGTTGAAACATTTCATCCTGCAGCAAAGATCCTTAAACCAGAGGGTAACGCCTCTAAAGAGTTTCAGGAAGTCCCCGAAACTGACCAGATTTCATTAGGCTACCTCCCTCTTGGAGGAAACAATATAGTTAATCTGCAAAGAAAATTCTAAGACAAGGTAGGCTACAAAGAAGACTCTGAAACCAGCTAAGCTGTCTGCAAGAGGTTTAGACAGACTGAGTCACTTGGAAAGGGGACTCTTCAGTCTGTTGAGCTGCCTGCAGGCTGAACAGTGTGCTCTGTTTTTTGTGAGCTGTCACCCATGCTGGTAGGCTTCAGTGACGAAACTGTCTTTGAGTCATTTCTACTGCTGTAAGTCACCTTTCACCTACATTCCTGTAAATAACTCAAAAACACTCATTGGTTTGCCAAATTGGTGATGGAGGGACTCTAGTTAACCCGATGGCAAACATGGCTCTAGCAGACCTTGCCCTTCTTTCCGATTTCCCTCTGTCTTACAAAACCTCTTAGATCACATTTCTAAAGCTAGCCACCATGGTTCATTCCCTTATTTGGCCACTTCCTCTCCGTGAGGCTGACTACCAAAGTCCAGCTATCAAAGTATTGGAAGTCCAGCAATCAAATTCCCCCTTTAACATGCCCAATTAAATTAAACACCTCATCTTAACATGGGCCTTCCCCTTTTACCTTTATAAACTGCCATTTTTCTAGTGTCACGTCTGTCTTATTCTATTCATAGGCTGTCCTTTGTCCCCCTCCAGGACAAATAACCCTGCCCCCCTCCCTCATTCCCTTCCTCTTCTCCCTTGTTCTCCACCTCCTGTCCTTGTCTCTTATTCCCTGCCCTTTGTCCATCTGTGGAAAATAAATCTTTGTGCTGAGTACTTGGTCTTGGCGGTCCAAAGCCAATACCAACACTTAAGGTGGCATCCATACTTTGGCCTGTTGTGGACTCCATGTCTGGGATGCGTAGACAGAGGTATTGTATTTCCTCAGGGAAAAAAATGTCATACTACATCTCCTACAGATAGATAGATGGTAAATGACAGATAGCCAGATAGATAGATAGATAGATAGATAGATAGATAGATAGATAGATAGACAGATAGATGATAAATGGATGATAGGTAGATGATACATCAAGGTAGATAGATAGATGATAGAGAGGTGATAGATGATTGATAGATAGATGATTGATAGATAGGTGATAGATGATTAATAGATAGATGAATAGATGATAGATGGATGGGATGTAAAAACCATGGATTCTAAGTGTCGATTAAAATGTAGAGAAAGGGAAGGCAGCTGTTTTGCAGTTGTGTGGAAGGCTCTTTAAAAGCCACAAACAGGAATAATACATGAGCAACTGTCCCCAGTTCTGGGTATAGCTAAAGGATCTAAAATCAGTATATTCTGCTGACTGTTGTTGGCCCTGCCATGTTTATTGTAGTGTTGTTAAAACAAAACAACAAGCCAGGCAGTAGTGGTGCACCCTTTAATCCCAGCTCTTGGGAGGCAGAGGCAGGAGGATCTCTGTGAGTTCAAGATCATCCTAGTCTACATAGTGAGTTCGAGGCCAGTCTGCTTTACAGAGCCAGTTCCATGACAGCAATACAGAGTAACCCTGTCTCAGAAAACCAAAAATGGGAAAAAATAAACAAATGAAAAAAATCTCAACAACAACAAAACAAAAACCAAGATGCAGAACAAATTTAAATGCCCAACCCTGAATGAACAGATGTATTCAAAGATGATATAAAATATTTATGTGTGAAGTAATATATATCATATGTTAATACTATATTAAGTATGTTATATGTGTGTATGTAGTGTGTGTGTGTGTGTGTGAGTGAGTGTGTGTGTGTATGTGTGTATGTATGCCTCAGATGGTGGTCCTGCCATTTGTCTGACAACATGGATAGGTCTGGATGACATCATGCTAACTGAAATCAACCAGACATAGAATAGTAACTATCATGTAATCTTACATATGGACTCTGGACAAACTAACCTCATAATTAGATGGTTCCCAGAGGCTGGAGGGGTGTGTTGAGGATGGTGGTATTGATCAAAGGATACAGAATTTCAGCCAACAGGAAGAATAGATGTTAAGGCTTACTACACAGTAGAGTGACTACCATCAATAAAAACATACTATAATTTCAAAATGACAGAGTGGGTTTCAAATGTTGAGTATAAAATCGTATATATTAATTAATTTGGTTCAGTTATTCTGTACTATAAACACTTACAAAAATATCACCTTGTGTCCTATAGATCTCTAAAATTATGATTTGTCAATCAAAAATAGCAATATAAATTTTGTTAACTAAACTGAATTTTAAAAATGTTCAGCATAGAAGGACATGGTGACCCACACTTTTAATCCCAGCATTTGGGAGGCAGACACAAGCAGATCTCTTGAGCTTGAAGCCAGCCTGATCTATGTAGTGAGTTCTAGAACAGCCAGGGCTACCCTGGAAATTCCTGTTTCAGAAAAGATAAACGACAACAACAAAAACTCAGTGTGGTGATTGAAAATACAATCGTTCTTAGTCTACCCTGAGTCAGTGAGAAAACCAAGGGTCAGAGACCTCAGGCACTTTGCCCACAGTGAAGAATGTAGAGACAGAACTGTGGTTTGAATTCAAATCTCATAATCAAAGCGGCTTGCTACAGAAGAGGCCTGAACGGCAGAGTGGAAATCACTGTGGTTTCATAGGATTAAAATATACAGAGGCCATCGAGACAGCATTTGTACCTTCAGGTGGCGACTTACGATCCCTGGGTGGAATGTCAGTTTTGCATATAGCCATAAGAAACTTTCTAGAGAATAGACTGGTCAGAGGGGAAAGGGAAGAGGTAAGTACAATAATATTTCTTGTGCTTGTGTGTGCTTCGGAAACTTGTTCTGAAGATATTTTTAAACTTGGGAGTTTTAGAGAGTTTCATCAGTACAACAAATATCCTCCTTCCCAGGGTGATTGTGAAGGCTGATGCCCACTTGGAGTCTGTTCAGATGTGTGTATTTATATTCATTTTCTGAACACCTACGTATATTGGGAGTTATCAATGAGTGAGATCCAGTCTCCCCTCTTGAAGTTTGTGATACACTTGGGAAAGGTAAAGCGTGAATTTTATTACACAGAGATTAGGGTTGTGATAAGACACACACACGGCCCTTTGATTATAGAACATGCAGCATCCCTCTCACTTGGTTTGGCAAGATACTGTAGATAAGTAAATAAATGTATTTCCTTACAAATATCTTTTTAAAAATTCTTCTCAGGAGCTTAGAGGAAGCTGCATGGGGAGTTGACATTTGAAGCAGGTCTGAAGATAATTTAACACACACGCACGCACACCCACACACACACACACACACACGAACCAAAGACGCACTTAGTAATCCTTCTTACAAGGACAATCAAGGAAAGCCGCACTGTTTACTGCTGTGAGGAAACAGCAAGGCAACTTGTACAAGAAAAGCTTTCTTGGAATTACAGGTTCAGAGGGGTGAGAGTTTGTCATGGTGGGGGCGGACACCGCAGCAGGAACGCAAGCTGGGATCTCAGATCTTTTTTTTTTTTTTTTTTTTTTTTTTAATTAACTTGAGTATTTCTTATGTACATTTCGAGTGTTATTCCCTTTCCCGGTTTCCAGGCAAACATCCCCTCCCCTTCCCACCCTCCCCCCATTGCCGCCCTCCCCCCGACAGTCAAGTTCACTGTGGGTTCAGTCTTAGCAGGACCCAGGGCTTCCCCTTCCACTGGTGCTCTTACTAGGATATTCATTGCTACCTATGAGGTCAGAGTCCAGGGTGAGTCCATGTATAGTCTTTAGGTAGTGGCTTAGTCCCTGGAAGCTCTGGTTGCTTGGCATTGTTGTACATATGGGGTCTCAAGCCCCTTCAAGCTCTTCCAGTTCTTTCTCTGATTCCTTCAATGGGGGTCCTGTTCTCAGTTCAGTGGTTTGCTGCTGGCATTCGCCTCTGTATTTGCTGTATTCTGGCTGTGTCTCTCAGGATCGATCTACATCCGGCTCCTGTCGGTCTGCACTTCTTTGCTTCATCCATCTTGTCTAATTGGGTGGCTGTATATGTATGGGCCACATGTGGGGCAGGCTCTGAATGGGTGTTCCTTCAGTCTCTGTTTTAATCTTTGCCTCTCTCTTCCCTGCCAAGGGTATTCTTGTTCCCCTTTTAAAGAAGGAGTGAAGCATTCACATTTTGATCATCCGTCTTGAGTTTCATTTGTTCTAGGCATCTAGGGTAATTCAAGCATTTGGGCTAATAGCCACTTATCAGTGAGTGCATACCATGTATGTCTTTCTGTGATTGGGTTAGCTCACTCAGGATGATATTTTCCAGTTCAACCATTTGCCTCCCAATTTCATAAAGTCATTGTTTTTGATAGCTGAGTAATATTCCATTGTGTAGATGTACCACATTTTCTGTATCCATTCCTCTGTTGAAGGGCATCTGGGTTCTTTCCAGCTTCTGGCTATTATAAATAAGGCTGCGATGAACATAGTGGAGCACGTGTCTTTTTTTTATATGTTGGGGCATCTTTTGGGTATATGCCCAAGAGAGGTATAGCTGGATCCTCAGGCAGTTCAATGTCCAATTTTCTGAGGAACCTCCAGACTGATTTCCAGAATGGTTGTACCAGTCTGCAATCCCACCAACAATGGAGGAGTGTTCCTCTTTCTCCATCCTCGCCAGCATTTGCTGTCACCTGAGTTTTTGATCTTAGCCATTCTCACTGGTGTGAGGTGAAATCTCAGGGTTGTTTTGATTTGCATTTCCCTGATGACTAAAGATGTTGAACATTTCTTTAGGTGTTTCTCAGCCATTCGGCATTCCTCAGCTGTGAATTCTTTGTTTAGCTCTGAACCTCATTTTTTAATAGGGTTATTTGTCTCCCTGCGGTCTAACTTCTTCAGTTCTTTGTATATTTTGGATATAAGGCCTCTATCTGTTGTAGGATTGGTAAAGATCTTTTCCCAATCTGTTGGTTGCCGTTTTGTCCTAACCACAGTGTCCTTTGCCTTACAGAAGCTTTGTAGTTTTATGAGATCCCATTTGTTGATTCTTGATCTTAGAGCATAAGCCATTGGTGTTTTGTTCAGGAAATTTTTTCCAGTGCCCATGTGTTCCAGATGCTTCCCTAGTTTTTCTTCTATTAGTTTGAGTGTGTCTGGTTTGATGTGGAGGTCCTTGATCCACTTGGACTTAAGCTTTGTACAGGGTGATAAGCATGGATCGATTTGCATTCTTCTACATGTTGACCTCCAGTTGAACCAGCACCATTTGCTGAAAATGCTATCTTTTTCCATTGGATGGATTTGGCTCCTTTGTCAAAAATCAAGTGACCATAGGTGTGTGGGTTCATTTCTGGGTCTTCAATTCTATTCCATTGGTCTATCTGTCTGTCTCTGTACCAATACCATGCAGTTTTTATCACTATTGCTCTGTAATACTGCTTGAGTTCAGGGATAGCGATTCCCCCCTGAAGTCCTTTTTTATTGTTGAGGATAGTTTTAGCTATCCTGGGTTTTTGTTATTCCAGATGAATTTGCAAATTGTTCTGTCTAACTCTTTGAAGAATTGGATTGGTATTTTGATGGGGATTGCATTGAATCTGTAGATCGCTTTTGGTAAAATGGCCATTTTTACTATATTAATCCTGCCAATCCATGAGCATGGGAGATCTTTCCATCTTCTGAGGTCTTCTTCAATTTCTTTCTTCAGAGTCTTGAAGTTCTTGTTGTACAAATCTTTTACTTGCTTGGTTAAAGTCACACCGAGGTACTTTATATTATTTGGGTCTATTATGAAGGGTGTCGTTTCCCTAATTTCTTTCTTGGCTTGTTTCTCTTTTGTGTAGAGGAAGGCTACTGATTTATTTGAGTTAATTTTGTACCCAGCCACTTTGCTGAAGTTGTTTATCAGCTTTAGTAGTTCTCTGGTGGAACTTTTGGGATCACTTAAATATACTATCATATCATCTGCAAATAGTGATATTTTGACTTCTTCTTTTCCGATCTGTATCCCCTTGACCTCCTTTTGTTGTCTGATTGCTCTGGCTAGAACTTCAAGAACTATATTGAATAAGTAGGGAGAGAGTGGGCAGCCTTGTCTAGTCCCTGATTTTAGTGGGATTGCTTCAAGTTTCTCTCCATTTAGTTTAATGTTAGCCACTGGTTTGCTGTATATGGCTTTTACTATGTTTAGGTATGGGCCTTGGATTCCTATTCTTTCCAGGACTTTTATCATGAAGGGGTGTTGAATTTTGTCAAATGCTTTCTCAGCATCTAATGAAATGATCATGTGGTTTTGTTCTTTCAGTTTGTTTATATAATGGATCACGTTGATGGTTTTCCGTATATTAAACCATCCCTGCATGCCTGGGATGAAGCCTACTTGATCATGGTGGATGATTGTTTTGATGTGCTCTTGGATTCGGTTTGCCAGAATTTTGTTGAGTATTTTGGCGTCGATGTTCATAAGGGAAATTGGTCTGAAGTTCTCTTTCTTTGTTGGGTCTTTGTGTGGTTTAGGTATAAGAGTAATTGTGGCTTCATAGAAGGAGTTCGGTAGTGCTCCATCTGTTTCAATTTTGTGGAATAGTTTGGATAATATTGGTACGAGGTCTTCTATGAAGGTCTGATAGAATTCTGCACTAAACCCATCTGGACCTGGGCTCTTTTTGGTTGGGAGACCTTTAATGACTGCTTCTATTTCCTTAGGAGTTATGGGGTTGTTTAACTGGTTTATCTGTTCCTGATTTAACTTGATTTACCTGGTATCTGTCTAGGAAATTGTCCATTTCCTGCAGATTTTCAAGTTTTGTTGAATATAGGCTTTTATAGTAAGATCTGATGATTTTTGAATTTCCTCTGAATCTGTAGTTATGTCTCCCTTTTCATTTCTGATTTTGTTAATTTGGACACACTCTGTGTCCTCTCGTTAGTCTGGCTAAGGGTTTATCTATCTTGTTGATTTTCTCAAAGAACCAACTTTTGGTTCTGTTGATTCTTTCTATGGTCCTTTTTGTTTCTACTTGGTTGATTTCAGCTCTGAGTTTGATTATTTCCTGCCTTCTACTCCTCCTGGGTGTATTTGCTTCTTTTTGTTCTAGAGCTTTTAGGTGTGCTGTCAAGCTGCTGACATATGCTCTTTCCTGTTTCTTTCTGCAGGCACTCAGCGCTATGAGTTTTCCTCTTAGCACAGCTTTCATCGTGTCCCATAAGTTTGGGTATGTTGTACCTTCATTTTCATTAAATTCTAAAAAGTTTTTAATTTCTTTCTTTATTTCTTCCTTGACCAGGTTATCATTAAGTAGAGCATTGTTCAATTTCCACGTGTATGTGGGCATTCTTCCCTTATTGTTATTGAAGACCAGCTTTAGGCCGTGGTGGTCCGATAGCACGCATGGGATTATTTCTATCTTTCTGTACCTGTTGAGGCCCGTTTTTTGACCAATTATACGGTCAATTTTGGAGAAAGTACCATGAGGAGCTGAGAAGAAGGTATATCCTTTTGCATTAGGGTAGAACGTTCTATAAATATCCATTAAGTCCATTTGGCTCATGACTTCTCTTAGTCTGTCTACGTCTCTGTTTAATTTCTGTTTCCATGATCTGTCCATTGATGAGAGTGGGGTGTTGAAGTCTCCTACTATTATTGTGTGAGGTGCAATGTGTGTTTTGAGCTTTAGTAAGGTTTCTTTTACGTATGTAGGTGCCCTTGTATTTGGGGCATAGATATTTAGGATTGAGAGTTCATCTTGGTGGATTTTCCTTTGATAAATATAAAGTGTCCTTCCTTATCTTTTTTGATGACTTTTAGTTGAAAATTGACTTTATTTGATATTAGAATGGCTACTCCAGCTTGCTTCTTCCGACCATTTGCTTGGAAAGTTGTTTTCCAGCCTTTCACTCTGAGGTAGTGTCTGTCTTTGTCTCTGAGGTGTGTTTCCTGTAGGCAGCAGAATGCAGGGTCCTCGTTGCGTATCCAGTTTGTTAATCTATGTCTTTTTATTGGGGAGTTGAGGCCATTGATGTTGAGAGATATTAAGGAATAGTGATTATTGCTTCCTGTTATATTCATATTTGGATGTGAGGTTATGTTTGTGTGCTTTTCTTCTCTTTGTTTTGTTGCCAAGACGATTAGTTTCTTGCCTCTTCTAGGGTATAGCTTGCCTCCTTATGTTGGGCTTTACCATTTATTATCCTTTGTAGTGCTGGATTTGTAGAAAGATATTGTGTAAATTTGGTTTTGTCATGGAATATCTTGGTTTCTCCATCTATGTTAATTGAGAGTTTTGCAGGATACAGTAGCCTGGGCTGGCATTTGTGTTCTCTTAGGGTCTGTATGACATCAGTCCAGGATCTTCTGGCCTTCATAGTTTCTGGCGAAAAGTCTGGTGTGATTCTGATAGGTCTGCCTTTATATGTTACTTGACCTTTTTCCCTTACTGCTTTTAATATTCTTTCTTTATTTGTGCGTTTGGTGTTTTGACTATTATGTGACGGGAGGTGTTTCTTTTCTGGTCCAATCTATTTGGAGTTCTGTAGGCTTCTTGTATGCCTATGGGTATCTCTTTTTTTAGGTTAGGGAAGTTTTCTTCTATGATTTTGTTGAAGATATGTACTGGTCCTTTGAGCTGGGAGTCTTCACTCTCTTCTATACCTATTATCCTTAGGTTTGATCTTCTCATTGAGTCCTGGATTTCCTGTATGTTTTGGACCAGTAGCTTTTTCCGCTTTACATTATCTTTGACAGTTGAGTCAATGATTTCTATGGAATCTTCTGCTCCTGAGATTCTCTCTTCCATCTCTTGTATTCTGTTGGTAAAGCTTGTATCTACAGCTCCTTGTCTCTTCTTTTGGTTTTCTATATCCCGGGTTGTTTCCATGTGTTCTTTCTTGATTGCTTCTATTTCCATTTTTAATTCCTTCCACTGTTTGATTGTGTTTTCCTGGAATTCTTTCAGGGATTTTTGTGTCTCCTCTCTATGGGCTTCTACTTGTTTATTTATGTTTTCCTGGAATTCTTTCAGGCATTTTTGCGATTCCTCTCTGTAGGCTTCTACTTGTTCTCTAAGGGAGTTCATCATGTCTTTCTTGAAGTTCTCCAGCATCATGGTCAAATATGATTTTGAATCTAGATCTTGCTTTTCTGGTGTGTTTGGATATTCCATGTTTGTTTTGATGGGAGAATTGGGCTCCGATGGTGCCATGTAGTCTTGGTTTCTGTTGCTTGGGTTCCTGCGCTTGCCTCTCGCCATCAAATTATCTCTAGTGTTACTTTGTTCTGCTATTTCTGACAGTGGCTAAACTGTCCTATAGGCCTGTGTGTCAGGAGTGCTGTAGACCTGTTTTCCTCTCTTTCAGTCAGTTATGGGGACAGAGTGTTCTGCTTTCGGGCGTGTAGTTTTTCCTTTCTACAGGTCTTCAGCTGTTCCTGTGGACTTGTGCCTTGAGTTCACCAGGCAGGTCACTTGCAGCAGAAAAGTTGGTCTTACCTGTGGTCCCGAGGCTCAAGTTCGCTCGCGGGGTGCTGCCCACGGGCTCTCCGCGGCGGCAGCGACCAGGAAGATCTGCCGGGATCTCAGATCTTAACCCACAAGCCAGAAACAGAGAGAGAACTGGGAATGGTGTGAGTCTTTTGTTAGCCCCTTCCCCCACCCCCAGTGACACACTTCCTTCTGCAATGTCACAGCTTCTAAACCTACCCTTAAACAGTACCCCCTCTGTTAAACAAAAATTCACACATTTGAACCAACGAGGGACATCTTCATTCAAAGCACCACAAAAGAACTTATCTTTTTCTTTATTTCCCTTGAGACCTTGAGTTTTTTTTTAAGTTTGTGTTCTGCCTGTCTCCAGGGAAGGCTGGAATCATGGGCGTGCATCATTGGGCTCCTTAGGAAACGTCAGAGTTTTATTTCATACCCTGTGTCTTCAACGGTTTGCTTTTCTATGAGCTACCCATCTTGCTTAAATTATGTTAGCGCTGGTGGAAAAGACCTTGTGACTTCCTGGAGGAGGTTCACCGAATGAATAAACGACAGTAGCACAATCTACTGAACACAGTTAAATACATGCTTGTTGCTCAAATGGAAACTTGACGGGAGAGATCAGTGCCCAGCAGCCCTGATTCGGCCGGCTGGGAGTAGTTAATTCAGCTATCCTGGAGTACCTGGTTACGTTTCACCTGGGGGCGGGGGATGGGGGTGGGGTGGGAGAGAAGGGGATTAACACTTTCCCAGGTTACAGACTGTATTTTCTCAGCATTTGACTGTCCCTTAATGTTATCTTTCAGGCCCTTACTTACAAAGGCACAAACCCGGAAATGAAATAAGAGCTGGATTTCTCTCATTCTCACCCTGCCAGGCACAGACATCACTCTAACAGGTAAGATTCTTCCCACACTGGCCAGGGTTTTTCACTGTGGCAGGAGAGCCAATGCATCAGCATCACGGAGGCTTCGCCTGCTTGGCGCGCACTCTCCTGGGCCCCTCAAGGCCTCCTCAGTGCACACTTTTGTAGAGAAGTCTAGAATATGCATTTTATTTAACGGTTATTTTTAAGCTAGCCTGCAAAATAATGGGTTTCATTATAGTGTTTTTATTCATATGCCATTTTTTAAAAAAAGGATTTATCTATTTATTATATATGAGTACACTGTAGCTGTCTTCAGACACACCAGAAGAGGGTATCAGATCCCATTACAGATGGTTGTGAGCCACCCTGTGGTTGCTGGGATTTGAACTCAGGACCATCTGGAAGAGCAGTCAGTGCTCTTAACCCCTGAGCCATCTCTCCAGCCCCATGTGCCATTATTATTTGTGTTCATTTGCTCCCTACCATTAACCTTCCCTGCTGGCACCCCTTGCTGGTCCCCTTTTGTAACATTCAAAAAGTCTTTTCTTCTAATTGCATGTGACATATATCCCATTGTTCTTCCTTGTCTGTCCTTTTACTTTATATGGCCCCTCCCTATCTCCTATTTCCATGGTGTTGTGTGTGTGTGTGTGTGTGTGTGTGTGTGTGTGTGTCTGTACATGCGTGCATGCTCGCACATGCTTACACGCATGCATGTACATGATGATTCTCACGTACTTTGCAAGCCATTAAGAAAGACACAGGAAGTGAGATGCTTACCCCTCCCTTCCCTGGTTTCCAGTTATCTCAGGAGATGGTCCAGAGCATGCTAGCCCCTTGCCTGGGGCTGCCCTTTACTTCAGACTTCTTACGTGACAATTCAATGGTGTAATTGTTGCTAAACCTGTCTTGCAAATGACGTGACTGGTTACAGAGGCCTAGTGCTCTAAAATTCATAAATTCGTGGGTAGCTCTTGGCCTTTATAACTGGGAAGACTGAATTAGTGGGTTCGGGGTGCTTGCTTTTACCGACATGCATGCAGGAGACAGGAATGTAGAGAGCCCCGTGGAATAGACGAATTGCAGCCATTGTAACACCCCAGGACTTTAGAAAGATAGGATTATGAACTCATTTTACCTTATTCTCTTCAGTGCTGGAATGAACCTGGGTCCTTTGGATTCCAGACAAGACCTTACCACTGAGCTATAACCAACCAGCCCAGGCTGCCAGCTCTTGAGAGACAATATTTTTGCTTCTTTAACTTTCTCGCTTCTTTAACTTTTTTTTTCTTCACAAACGTCATTACACATTTGTAGAAAAGTGAAGCATCGTAAATAGTAAACACTCTTGACAGGGACTGGAGAAATAAAACACAGCCCAGTTCCCCTCTACAAAATTCTCTCCATCACAAGCAAGTGTGAGGCCAGCTTGATCTATGTAACTGTTCAGGTACAGTCAGGGCTTTACTCTAAAGTCAGCTCACAACTAAAACTGAAAACAGCAACAAAAGCCACAGAGCGATTGATGCACAATTTCTGGAAGAACTTTAAGACATGTGCAGTAAATGAATGTTAGAACATTACTCTAGTATGAACTCAAAAATGTGTACGACCATGGCTCTCAACACTCCTAATACAGTCCCTCACATTATGGTGACCCCCTCAAAAATTATCTTTGTCGCTCCTTCATAACTGCAATTTTTTTACTGTTATGAGTCATGAAATATCTGATATGCAGATGCTCTTGGATGACCCTTGTGAAAAAGTCATTCAACTCCAAATGGGTCGCAGCCCACAGATTGAGAAGTGTTGGTGTACAGTACCACAGAGACTCCCTTAGGTGTGTATACCTCCCATACATAAGGTCTGTGAATGTAGCGAGAGATGCTCACGAACTTGTTGATAATGGAGCAGGTAGGAGAGGAGTACTTTGTGTTTTGGTGTTTTTTGGTTTTTTGGTTTTTTTGCTTCTTTTATGTCCTTTCTGAATTTTATTTCCTGTGGTACTCTATTAAACTATGCACGCAACTTACAAAGAGCACTGCAACATTTTGGAAGTGAACACCCAGAAAAGCTTAGCTGGTCTGAAAATGAAGAGCCCTGCATATTTATGCAGTCATCCACAAATATTTCTCTCCTGGATGATGAACAAGGCACTGAAAATCAGGAGATTCCACCCCTTAGACCTTCAGATAGATGACTGAAAACGGTCGAGGGCTGGGGGCAGCTCAGTTGTACAGTGCCCCCACACTCGGATAAGCACAGATAAGGGCATGAGGTCAATATCCTGCACTGAAAAATAAACCATTAGATACAAACAAACAAAACAACTAAGTCACACTTTGATATTTACCACGACAGCGATATAGATGTGTATTAGGACTTGCATTGAAAGCAGTGGTCAACCTTCCTAATGTAGTTCCTTTAATACAGTTCTTCATGTTGTGGTGACCCCCCAACCATAAAGTTATTTTCATCACTACTTCATAACTGTAATTTTACTACTTTTAATACTCATGAAGTAAGCAGGGCAATGGTGGTGCATGCCTTTAATCCCAGCATTCTGGAGGTAGAGGTGATGGATCCTTTTGAGTCTGAGGCCGGCCTGGTCTACAGAGTGAGTTCTAGGACAGCTATGGCTACACAGAGAAACCTATCTCGAAATAACAACAACAACAATAACAACAACAACAAAAAGAATCATAATATAAATATCTGTTATGCAGGATACCTGATACGTGGCCCCCAAAAGGGTCTTGACCCACAGGTTGAAAACCGTTGATTTAGAGAATTAAGCAATGCCTCTTAATGAAAGTCATGTAATAAGCCCTGAAAAAATCCCAGGCATTAGAAAGAGGCTAGGAAGCTAATTCTGCTTAAGTAGACAGCAGAGTGACGACTCTGATGGAAAACACTGTACTAGGCTTCCCCCAGGGCACGCAGAAGTCATCAGCTGCCTGGTAGTTCTAGGGTAGAAGCCAGAGAAGGGGAAAATAGCAACAGATTTTACTTGTTCCCTATCTTGGCCTCTTTCAAGCATGGAACAAATAAGATTGGTGACTTGGGACATAGATATAGTCTTTTGATTTTGAGTGGCACTTAAAACACCTTGAGTTGATTGTCAATATAGAAACATTGGAAAGCATACAAATAAATTTTAAATAATTCACCTTATTTTGAGGAGTGGGGGGATACTTGGTGATATGTCCTTGCTGAAAGGCACAAGAATCATCCCGTTCACACCATCCATGTTCATTTCAGTGATTTATGATATTTTTCCTGGTTCCTCTAGACTCTTGAGTTCCGATGTCTGTTCCAGTGGTTGTCTCTTTTCTTGACTCTTTGCAGAGATTGGTGGGAAGACTGAAAACACGGTAGTTGGAAGAGGAGTCAAGGAACCTCTTCCATGGTTCTCCACTGATGGTCGATACCCGATCAGCAGGAGTGGCCAACAGCCGTCTTACTGTCTAGAACCAAGACAGACACACTGAGCTTGGCAGTACTTATAAAGCGATGCATGGCAATAAAAAACCCACCTTAGTGCCTGTTCTTTCTCTACAAATTTCCTTTGCATGTTAACTGCAAATTGAAAAGTGATGTGTTAGTCAATTTCTGGGCTGTGTTGTAGTTTATCAGTGTGTTTGTCTGCCTGAACATCGATGCCATATTTCTTGATAACTACATCTTTATAATAAGTTTTTGGAAGACAGGTAGTGTGAGTTTTCCCTTTTCCCCTCTTTCAGAGTTGTTTCTAATGTCCTAAGTCTTTTGCTGTGCCTACAATGTACAGAATCTGCTCATCAGTTTCTGTAAAAGTCCTGCTAAGGTCTTCAACGAAATCATACTGAGACGAGCCGTGAGTGTGCAGATTTGACAAGATCCGAGCAAGTTTGGGTCATCTGACCCGTAAATACTATATATCTCATTTAGGTACTTAGCTTCACAAATGGCAGGAAAACATCATTAATAATGTCTAGTGGGCTGAATGAGTTTGCCTTTTGGTCCTTTGCAACACCAGTCAGGACAGGCAGTGGCCAACAGTAAGCATCTGTCTTCCGGGGTTAAAAGGCTCATGTTCTCTGATCGGTCTGTGTTGCAATGGCCTTTGTCCTAAACTGGTACCTCACTGTAGTCAAGGGACTTTTATAGGTAACAGTTAAAAAACGGTTTTCTCCACTAGGGAGAAGAAAGAAAAGACCCATCAAAACCCAGCCAATCTGGGTTTCAAAAGACCATGAGGTCTCTCCTTCTGTCCCATCTTTTCAGGTTCTCGTGTATTTTTCTTTTTCTTTCAGTTCAGAAAGAAAGATATACCTTTATCATGGGTTGTAAAAGGCAAGATGAAAATGGCTATAAAAGAAGTGGCCAGGAGCAACTGGCTTATTTCTTTTACCTCCCATAGTTTATGCACTTCATTAAAACACAATAAAAGTAAAAAAACATCACCCAAAATATCAAACTAAAACCACAAAATCCATTTCCCAAAGGTGCTGGAGGCAGGAAGGAGAGGTAGGAGGTGTGGTGGTTTGAATTAGATATGTCCCTCCAAGGCTCAGACATTCAAGCACTTGGTCCCTAGACTTGGTGCTGTATGGAGAGGTGGTTCAATCTTGCTGGAGGAGTTACGCAACTGGGGACGATTTTAAGGGTCCGTAGCCATGTTTGGCTTCCAGCTTTCTCTCTTCGCCTTTTGCTTCTGATTGAAGACGTGATCTCTCAGCTCCTTGCCCTGTCTGCCTGCTGCCATGCTTAATTGCCGTTATGAACTTTCTCTCTGGAACCTTAAACCCAAATAAACGCTCCCCCCTAAAAGTTTCCTTGTTCTTAGTATTTTATCATAGCAATAGAAAAATAACTAACACAGGGTAAACTGCAAATGAGAGAAACCCAAGTATTCAAGTCCTTCCGGGCACAGGCACTGCAGAGAAACCCATGGTCCCCATGGTGGAAATCTGCACACTGCTGTCAGAAAGATTCAGCCCTCCGTGACAGTTCCATCTCTCAAGGACAAAGGAGCATGTAGAAGGCCCTTGGCATCGGATCGACTGCCCCTAGTGAGGAAAGAAGAGAGACAGGAGATGCTTCAGCCTTTGCCCTAATTCACCCATCCTCCAAGGCCCACAGGAGTCTTCAGTTAGAGACAGATATATGGAAGTCTCTGTGGAGATGGATTTGGTCAGGGCTGACTGCAGAGACCATCTTGAGGAGAAGTCTGTTGCTCATGTCTGCTTCATGTATGTCATGTTGACAGAAAGTTGTTAATAAATATGATAATAGGGGGGTTCAATTCACAGAATCCACATAGCAGCTCACAACTGTCTGCAATTCTAGTTCCAGGGGATCTGACATCCTCACACCAATATACATGAAATAAAACTAAATAAACTATTGGGGAAAAGACAATAATAGAGGAAACTAGGGAGAGGTGGGAGAAACCGTCCATTTTCTAAGGTGTCGTTGATGAATAAAGGGAAGGAGATAGAGTTGGGGCAGCCACTGACCATGTAGGGGCCTCCATTGCTCCAAGGAGAACCACGCTAGCTTCACAAAGCCAACACATTTAGTTTCAGACTTATCAACTAGGGACAGCTAGAGATTTTTTTTTATATATTTTTTATTATTATTAACTTGAGTATTTCTTATATACATTTCAGTGTTATTCCTTTTCGGTTTCGGCAAACATCCCCTCCCCCCTCCCTTCCTTATGGATGTTCCTCCCAACCCTCCCCCCTTGCTTCCTCTCCCCAACAGTCTAGTTCACTGGGGTTCAGTCTTGACAGCTAGAGATTTTAAGTTTAAGCAGTCAGTGACCTTAAATAAGGATGCAGGAGACTAAGCACTGTTAGGTTTTTTACGGAGGAAAATTGCATGTGTTTTTAAGGAGAAAGGTCCTATGTATCATTTGGTTATCTGGAATTAGTTTTTTCTGCTTCATAATGAAGTTTTACGGGACAAAATGAAACAATCTGTTCTACTGGCCTTGTTCTAGATATGGCTATGATGGAACAAAAACTATCTTCAAAATCTGTGATAGCTAGCTATCTGGAGGGGTACCATTAGGTGGTACAATTTCTAAAGCCACTGATGTGGGGTAGTATTAATAATAATGGCAATAATATTTTTATATTTACAATTATTATTATTGTTATTATTATTCAGAGTAGCAACAACTATTACATTTCAGATACTTGATACACATAGGAAACTCACTCTTACAGGGTATAGAAGTATATAATAATCCCAATCTAGAGATACTTTATCTTCACTTTCTAAGTTATGGAATTGTTTAGACAAACATAATAACAAATTCTCAGTGCTTCTCAGCTACTGAAAATTACAGATGAGATTTAAAACCAGATCAGTAAAATCCCAAATCCCAAATGCTTGTACAATATGGCATGCTACAGGTACTACAGCCAGCCACATTAGCTAGGAGGACCTTAATGGACCCAGAATTTAAGGTGTATGGATGTAGCTCAGTGTTAGATTCTCCTAGGTGATTTGCCTAGCATGTGCAGGACCCTGGATTTTATTCCCAAGATTCTGGCTTCAATCCCAAACACTGAGGACAGAAGGAAAGGTCAAGGAATGAGTGTTACCTTCACCCACACTCAGCAGAACATCCTGAAGAAGGGATTAGAGCTGTCATCAAGCAGGGCTGGTCTGACTTGACTCATTCCAGGGCAAGCGAAAGGAGGGGACTTGAATAGTTCTCTCATCATGAATTCATTTGAAGGATCAGGGCACTGCTGAATTCTGCCCTTTGAAATCTAAACTCAACTTAAACAGAGATTGACAGGTCTCCCTTAGAAGAAATATCATGTTTGCACAAAGCCTGGGGAGAGAGTTGGCCAAGATGTCATGTTGTTCTGCTTTAGCAAGCCCTTTGAAAATAGAATCGGGAAAGTTGAATTTTCATGATCTTGGGTAGGAGCTCTAAGGTTCTTTCTGCCGCTGAGGACAGGATTCAATTTAATCTAATTCAACGAACATTTATTAAATACCTTGGATATGCCAGGTGCTGTTTTAGACTAGGAAATCAAAGACGATGAGACCCAGCTCCTACCCTGCAGGAAATCAGGGTTACCACGGAGATGGATACAGTCATTACAATGGGATGGAATAAATATGACACAACAAATAGAGAAGACAGAAGCTGCGGGGGAGCAGAGACCCAGCTCAGAGCTGGGAATGTCAGGCCCGGACTCATCAGGGTCACGTGGTTGCTTCCTGTGCAGGTTTTAGTCTGAAGTCTTTTACGGAGCCTGTACTGTTCCAGACTCGTGGTAATCCCCGCCCTTTCCCCCCCACCCCCCGCCCCGTAATGTTTTTTGTTGTTCCTGTGATTGATAGTATAATTCCAGGCCTCTGCTCTCAGATTAAATGGTGAGGAAGAAGGGAATTACAGGTGGTTTGCTGACCCTCTGGTGTGCTCCGAAACTTAAGAGGATGTCACTCAGCCTTGGGTTGCCATACGGAACTGATCCTGTAAGTAGACTTTGTTCAGTCACTTGCCAGATCTTAAGAGGAGCAAAAGAGGTTTTCCTGCAGAAAGGTATGGCAGAAAGAATCTACCCTTGAAAGATGTCATTTTTTTCTGAAACAAGTGTTGAAATTATACAATATTATGACTATATTCTACAGTTTCAGGAAACTCATGAAAATATTATTAATAATACACTATAGGAACCCATACTAATACTTCTTTAAATTATGTTTTTCTTTAAAAACCTGTATTCCATCAAATTGGAAAATCTAAAAGAAATGGACAATTTTCTTGATACATTCCACTCAACAAAGCTAAATTGAGATTAAGGTGAGCAATTTAAACAGACTTATAATCCCTAGTGAAATAGTAACGACTGATTAATGAAGCAATAATTAAGTTTCTCAACCAGCTGTCAGGCTAATCAGCTTAGCTACCACCCAGCCTCAGATCCAGGGCCATGAATTGGCCCAGCCCAACATCTACCCCATCTATGAACTGATGGAGCATGTGAAGGGGTTGGCTCTGGAGATCCTGCAGTTTTGGTTTTCTGTGACACAGGGCAACAACAGGATAGCTGAGAGGAGTCCCAGTGAGGATCTAGTATTGATAGTGTAGCAGAAGCTGGAGGCCTCGAACCAGACCACTGACTCATTGCAATGAACATTTGCAAGAAAAGCTGTTTTGTCAAAAGGGCAGACTGTGTAACACACTGTGACCCACCGTAGCTTTCACAATGAGATTTTTGTTTGTTTATTTTCTTTTGTTGGAGAGATTGCAAGGGTTGGGAGTGGATATGGAGGAACAAGGAGATGAGTGGAATTGGGGTCCATGATGTGAAATTCACAAAGAATTAATAAAAAGTTAAAAAAAAAAAGGTTTCCCCTCCACCAACAAGGAAAAAAAAAAGACCAGAGCAAGTTGAGTTTAGCAAAGAATCAATAAAAAGTTTAAAAAGAAGTCTCCCCTCAACCAACAAAGAAAAACAAAAAACAAAAAACAAACAAACAAACAAACAAAAAAACAAACAAAAAAACAGAGCAAGAAGAGTTAAGGCTAATACTGTTCAAATCATCCCATAAAATAGAAACAGAAATATTGCCCAATTTGTCTTACAAGGCCACAGTCATCCGGATAACCACACAAAGATTCAACAGCAAAAGAGAATTAGAGAACAATTTCCCTTATGAACACAGGTACAAAACTTCTCAATAAGATACCTGTAAACCAAATCAAAGAACACATCAAAAAAGACTATCCACCATGATCAAGTAGACTTTATCACAAAGATGCAGGGATGATTCAACATATGTAAATCAATAAATGTAATCTGCCATAGAAACAACCTGAAAGACAAAAGACACATTATCATCTTCTCAGATGCAGAAAAGGCCTTTGACAAAACCTCATACCCCTTCATGATAAAACTCTTAAAGAGGTCAGAGTACAAGGGACATACCTAAACATAATAAAGACAGTTTACAACAAGCCCATAGCCAACATCAACTTAAATGGAGAGAAACTCAAAAGCATTTCCACTAAAATCAGGAACTAAACAAGGTCATTGCATAGGTTGTCATACCTATTCATTATAGTCCCTGAAGTCTTAGCTACAACAATAAGGGAACTGAACGAGATTAAGGGAATACACATAGGAAAGGAAGAAGTCAATGTAGCTTTTTTGCAAATGATTTGATAGTATACATAAGTGATCTGAAAAAAATCATCAGCAAACTCCTACAGGTGATTAACAATTTAAGCAATGAGGCCGGATACAAAATGAACTCCCCTCAATCCGTAGCCCTTCTATATACAAATGACAAATGGGCTGGACTGAGAAAATAACCAGGGAAAGAACATCTTTCACAGTAGCCTCAAATGATATAAAATATCTTGGGGGTAACTCTAAACAAGCAAGTAAAGACTTCTATGATAAAAACTTCAAGACATTAAAAAAAGAAATTAAAGAAGATATCAGAAGGTCAAAAGGTCTCTTTGTGTGTGTACATGGATGGGTATGATTAATATAGTAAAAATGGCCATCCTACCTAAAGTAATCTAAAGATTCAGTGCAATCCCCATGCAATTCTTCACAGACCTTGAAAGGAACAAAAACAAACAAACAAAACAAAACAAAACACCCCAGGATAGCTAAAATATTCCTCAACATTAAAAGAACTGTTGGCAATCAACCATCCCCAAACTCAAATAGGTCTACAGAGCTATAGTAATAAAAACAGCAAGGTATTGGCTCAAAAACAGATATGTTAGTCAATGGAATTGAATGAAACAACCAGACATAAGTCCACATAAGTATGAACACCTGGTTTTTCTATTAAAAATGTCAGAAATACACACTGGGTAAAAAAAATCTTCAACAAATGGTGCTGATCAAACTGGATGGCAGCACAGGGAGAAGTGAAGATAGATCCATATTTATCACCCTACACAAAACTCAACTCCAAGTGGATCAAAGACCTCAGCATAAAACCAGATATGTTGAATCTTGCAGAGGAGAAAGTGGGGAATAGCCTTGAACTGACTGTCACAGGAGATTTTCTAAACAGAACACCCACAGTACAGTACACAGGTACTATGACCAAAAATTAATAAGTGGGACCCCCTGAAGCTAAAAAACTTCTGTAAGGTGAAGGGCACCATCATTAGACAAAGGGACAGCCTACAAAATGGGAAAAGAGTTTTCGCCAACTTTACATCTAATAGAGGGTTAATATCAAGCCAGGCAATGGTGTCATATGACTTTAATCCCAGCTCTTAGGAAACAGAGGCAGGCAGATATCTATGAGTTCAAGGCCAGCCTGGTCAACAGAGCAAGTTCCAGGGCAGCCAAAGCTATACAGAGAAACCCTGAAGCAAGCAAACAAACAAACAAAAACAAAACTTGTTATCAAGAAAACAAATAACTCAGTTTTAAAATGGGGTACAGATTTAAACAGAATTCTCAAAAGAGGAAATTCAAATGGATAAGAAAGCAATTCTCAACATCCTTAGTCATCAGGGAAATTCAAATCAAAATGACTTTTGAGATTTCATCTTACATCTGTCAGAATGGCTAAAATCAACAACGTAAGTGACAGCTCATGCAGGCAAGGGTGTGGAGTAAGAGGAACACTCATCCACTGCTGGTGGGAGTGAAAACGAGTACAGCCACTATGGAAGTCAGTGTCCTCGTTCCTTAGGAATATGGGTATAGACATACTCCAAAACTCAGCTATACCACTCCTGGGTATATACCCAAAGGATGCTTTATCCTACCACAGAGACACTTGTTCTGCCTTGGACACTATTGCTCTATTCATAATAGTCAGAGACTGTAAACAACCTAGGTGTCTCTCAAAAGGTGAATAGACTAAGAAAGGGTGGTATATTCACGAAATGGAATATTACTCAGCCATTAAAAGTTGAAATTGGGAAATTCACAGGTAAGTGGATGGGGCTAGAAAAAAATATCCTGACTGAGGTAGCTCAGACCCAGAAAGACAAACATGGCATGCATTCACTTATGTGTGTATATTAGCAATTAATGTAGGGTGATAACCAAGTTACAATCCATAGTACCACAGAGGTTAGGTATAGAGTAAGGGGCTAGGTTGGCAGATGTATCTCCCAAGGAAAGGATAGAAAAGATACTTATGGATTGGAGGGTGAAACTGAACAGGAGGATCTAATGGGGAGGAGAAGGGAAGAGGGAGAAGGAAGGGACTATGGGTGATAGACAACCAACATTAAGGGCTATTTTGTGGAGGTAGTATAGAACACAGTAGAAGCTTTGTAAAATAATATACACATATGAAGGAGTTCTAAATGAAATCACCAGTGTGGGAGACAGAACTCCAACTGGCCTATTTTGTCCCCAAATGAGTCTTCCAGTACAGGGATTGAGTTACATGTAATTGAGTTGTTAGTCACAGGAATCCCATGTGAATCCTCAAACAACCACTCTGTTGGCAAGACTATGTATAGATTGCTTTCTTCATACTGACAAGCAAGAACCTCACACCTACACAACTCACTGAACATGGAGCTGTTGAGCTGGTCCCAAGTAGAGCCTTCACCCCTATGTTCTGATGTCTTTGGTACAAGAAAGTACTTAGCCCACTACTGAAGGAGAAATGTAAACACCAACACAGCCACATACCCTTTGATCTACAAAGGTATCTTGTCTGCAAGATACACGTGGGCAACAGTGGTATAAAACTTGTGGAAATAAACAATCAATTTCTGATTTGACCTAAGATCCATTCCACAAGATGGAACCCACGTCTGACATGATTTAAGTGACCCAGAACCTGAGACTGGATGGCCCAGGGACCTAGGCAAAAGGCAAACAGTGCTGTTCTACTAAAATGACTCCTAATGGCGTTCTGCTCTAATCATAAATCAGTCTCTTGCTCAGCCATCCTCAGAGATGGAATGGGAACAAGTACAGAGACTCACAGCCAATACACAGAGCTCAAGAGACCGTGGACCACTCAGCTCTAAGTGGAATGTCTCCATTGAATCTCTCCACTCGGGGAGGAGGGAACCCTGCTGAAGAGGAGGCAGAGTGTGGGATGGAGGACACAAGAAAACAAGGCCCTGTACATCAACACAATTGGTCACACATGAACTCACAGAGACAGGCAGCATGCATAGAAAATGTTATAGTTGGGGAAAGCCTAGTGAAACAAATACGGAAACTGCCTGTATTATTTTGATAACTTTGGTAAGTCTAAAATTAGTTCAGCATAAAATGTATAAAATGTTTTAAAAATAAAAAGTAAAATGACATTAATTTTTCTTGTAAAAGTAACATACAGATCCAGGTAAAATACCAAGGCAGCTATTGCATTAGCTTATTATGGCCACTGTAGAGATTTGACATAAATATGGGGATTTTAAACACTGCACCTTTATTTCCTTGACATTCTGTTAAGTTAGAAATCTGAACTATTCTTCATTGGGCTGAAGTCAAGGTGTCCAAGGCCTGGTTATTTCTGTAAGCTCCAGGGGAAAGATCGGTGTGTCCTTTCACCTTCCAGCAATCACCCTCACCCCTTGGATTGCAAGCAACTCCCATTTTTGAAGAAAGTCATTCTGATTTTGCTTCTGTCGTTATACACCCTCTCCTCTGACTCCGCCTGTCTCCTCTTTCATAAGAAACAATGTGACTAATTGAGTTAACCCAGAAAATTCAAGATTCTGTGTTTCAAGGCCTTCAATTATGTCAACAACATCCCCATTGCTGTATAGTTAATATTCACTGATTCTACAGCTAGAACATGTAAAATAACTGGAGGCCTGTTGTTAGTTTATAATGACGTCTATTGTTGTTTTGGTGTGTTGGGTTAATGTGCTTCAAAATGTTTATACAATTGTGACCATTCATTGGTATTACACATTTTCCTTTTAGCCTGTTCTATTTACCTATCCCAATATGATCTTTGAAATGTTTTTTGACATCAAACTTCTCTAGGGTTATATCCTAATTTATGTAGTCACTGCATTACATCTTGTCTGTGTTAGGAATCTTTATTGGAATTATAATTAATACAAATCCTGGTAAGCAAAGGGAGTTATTTGTGCCACAATTTGGTAAAGTGTTAAACATGCTTCAAGGGTTCTGTGGGGCTTTGGAAGCCATTAAAGCTAGGGACTTCAGCAGAATGGCTGGTTATGCACACACACACCCTTTTCATGTTCCCTGTATGACGTGCTGCTACCTTACTCCCTATGTCATGGTTTTTCCACTGATAGAAGGGGAGTAACCACACACACATTCTCTCTTTAACTGGATACATTCATGCCATTAACAAGAAACAAAATCCCAATATCTCAGTGACCTGGACATTTTAATTTACAATTTCTTTTTATTGATTCTTTGAATATTTCACACAATGTATTTTGATCATATTCACCCCTTAAAGTGGAAGTTTCTGGTTTCTTTTGAGACTCAGGTTATAATGATGTTTCGCTGGTGCAGACAGATGAAAGGTCATTTGGCTAAAGCAGACACATGAAAAAGTGTTTTGCTGAAGCAGTGATGGGTGAGAAGATGTTTTGCTATAGCAAACACATGAAAGGATGCGTGACGTTTGGAAAGAATATAATCACGACCCTACGGACAATGGGAGCAGGAGCATTGGTTGATTTGCTCTGCCTCGCTAGTTTTCGCTTATGACATACATGTATTGGTTTGCCTTACATTGTGTTGCTAAGCTTCACTTGTGGTGACTTCATAGAGAGAAACTCACCAAAGAACATTTCATGAGGTTCCTGTGGCTTCTTGCTGCTTCCATGGACTGCTTTTTTTTTTATTAAATTATTTCTGGATGGAACTGCCATTGCTAATTGGTGTGTGGTGTCTGCCAAGCAAACAGGACTGCAGCTGCTGATTCCTGTTTGGTGTTTGACAGTGAACTAGACTGAGAACAAAGACGATAAGAATCTCCCTAAAGAACTATTTCTAAACAGGTCCACTCCCTGCTCCCCACCCATATCCTAATAACCTTTCTTTTCCAATACCTCTGGTGTGTGGTGGGCTAGAGGGGAGGTTGAACCCTTATTAAACCAGACTGTGAAAAATACATGCCTATACCCCCTCTAACTCCCACCAGATCCACCCTCAGTTTTCATGCCCATTTAACTCTGTTTGTTTTGTTTTTAATAGAATTAAAGACCCAGAAATAAACCCACACAGTTATGGACACTTGATCTTTGACAATGAAGCCAAAAATATACAAAGGAGAAAAGAAAGCATCTTCAATAAATGGTGTTAGTCTAACTGACAGATTGTATGTAGACAAATGAAAATAGATCCATACTTGTCACCTTGCACAAAGCTCAAGGCCAAGTGGATCAAGGACATCAACATAAAACGAGATACATTCAATCTAATAGAAGAGAAAGTGGGGAAGAGCCTTGAACTCGTTGGCACAGGGGAAATTTCCTAAACAGAACTCCAATGGCTCACACTCTAAGATCAAGAATTGATAAATGAGACCTCATGAAACTGGAAGGTTTCTGTAAGGCAAAGGACATAGCCAATAGCACAAATTGGCAACCTACAGATTGGGAAAAAAGTAAAAAGTCTTCACTAACTCCACATCTGATAGGGGGCTAATATCCAAAATATATAAAGAGCTCAAGAAGCTCACGACCAAAAAAACAAAACAAAACAAACAAACAAAAAAAACAATGCAAGCAAAAATGGGGTATAGAACTAAACAGAGAATTCACAGAAGAGGAATCTTGAATGGCTGAGAAGCACTTAAAGCAATGTTTTTTTTTTTTCTTTTTCTTTTTTTCAGAGCTGGGGACCGAACCCAGGGCCTTGCGGTTGCTAGGCAAGCGCTCTACCACTGAGCTAAATCCCCAACCCCTAAAGCAATGTTTAAAGTCCTTAGTGATCAGGGAAATGCAAATCAAAATGACCCTGAGATTCCACCTTACACCAGTCAGAATGGCTAAGATCAAAATCTCAGGTGACAGCACATGTTGTCGAGGATGTGGAGAAAGAGGAACACTCTTTCATTGCTGGTGGAATTGCAAACTTGTACATCCACTGTGGAAATCAGTCTGGAGCTTTCTCAGAAAATTAGAAATAGATCTACCTAAAGACCCAGCTATACCCCTCTTGGGCATTTACCCCAAAGTTGCCCCATCATGCTACAGGGGCACATGTTCCACTATGTTCATAGTGACCTTTTTTGTGATAACCAGAAGCTGGAAATAACCCAGATGTCCCACAACAGAAGAATGGATACAGAAAATGTGGTTCATTTACACAATGGAATACTATTCAGCTATTAAGAATCATGATATCCTGAGTTTTGCAGGCAAATGGATGGAACTAGAATATCAAATACCATCCTGAGTGTTGTAACTCAGACCCAAAAGGACATGCATGGTATGTACTCACTAATAAGTGGATATTAGCCAAAAAGTACAGAATGCCCAGAATATAATCCACAGAACTCAGAAAGGTTAACAAGCCAAAGAGCCCGAGTGAGGACGCCTCAATCCCACTTGGGAGGGAGAAGAAAGCAATCACAGGAGGGGGGAGGGAGGGATTAGGGTGGGAAAGGGGACAAGGAGGAGAAGAGGAGAAGATGATCAGATATTGGGTGGGGGAAAAGGATTGAAGCTCTGAGGGTCAGCAGAAATAATGGATCCTCGGGAGGTAGGAAGTTGGGGGAATCCTCTAGAATGTACCAGAGACCTGTGAGGTGAGAGACTCTCAGGATTCAAACCTTAGATGTAATGCCCCACAGTGGGGAGAAGGAACTTGTAGAGCCCACCTCCAGTGGAGAGACAGGTCATGAAGTTAGAGATGAGGTTGCCATCCCACAGTCAAAAACTCTGACCCATAATTTTTCCTGCCTGAAGGAACTGCAGGGACAAAAATGGAGATGAGCCTGAGGAAAAGGAGGTCCAGCAACAGGCCCAATTGGGATCCAACTCAGCGAAGGTCTCAAGGCCTGACACTATTACTGAGGCTATGGAGTCCTCACAAAAAGGTGCCTATCATGACTGCCCTTTGAAAGACACAATAAGCAGCCGAAAGAGTCACATGCAGATATTTATACTCAACCAATGGACAGAAGCTCATGACCCCTGTGGTTAAGTTAGGGAAAAGCTGGGGAGGAGGGCGACTCCATAGGAAGACCAGCAGTCTCAGTTAACATGAACCCCTGAGATCTCTAAGACACTAAGCCAACACACAACCAGGTAGCACACACCAGCTGATATGCTGCCCCCGAGACATATACAGCAGAGGACTGCTGGGTCTGGGCTCATAAGGTGCACCTAACCGTCAAGAGACTTAAGGCCTCAGGAAGTGGGGAAGTCTGGTGGGAGGTGAGGATAGGAGTGGAGACATCCTTGTGGAGCTGGGTTGAGGAGGAAAGGGGTATGGAACAGTCAGAGGGCAGACCAGAAGGGGGATAAAATCTGGACTGTAAAAATGATTAAATAAAAAAATGAAAAAAGATTAAATTTAAAAAATGAAAAAAAAAAACAAATCCAATTTGTGCTGTCCATTAATTTTTGAATTAGGTTTAAGTGTAGCTGTCCTACTAGGCTCCCCAGCCTTAAAGAAAATCAGCTCTCCTTCTCTCAGTATGTATCAATTGCCAGTATCTTGTCAGCTAGGAGTAGGAGTTACTTGAATTTAATCTCAGGGAATTCCATCACTGATATTAGTGATTAAGGTCTTTGCCACTCAGAGTACAAAACATGTATGACTGACAGCATGAGAAATAATCAAGGAGCATTGCTGAGAATCACCTTCACAGTGACTCTATCCAGGTGCAATGTATGCTCTCAGAAGTGCCACTTGGTTGTGGCCTTATTGGTTTCCTTTGATTTTTGTTGGGGTTGACAATGCCTGCTTTGACTGACTAGCGATCAAGGTTGATACACTAAGCAGGAATGGCTCACAACAGTCCACTGAGAGTGGACACACACAGCCTCACAGGATTGAGAGCCACGTTCCTCCTGACCATCATTATCCCCTTACCATAGCTTCTCCCACTGTGGGGTAGTGAAACCAGACCCAATATCTGAAACAGTGCATCCCATAAGTTGTCTGAAGCACCTTGAAAAAAATGGCTTTGCCAAGGAAATGGGTTGGGCTCTATCCCTGCTCAGCTGTCCCAGACATCATGATGTGATGTAATTGTGTTGACTGACTGAAAATTTTTTCCGTTGTAGTTAAGTCACCTATGGGGACTTGAAGCTGGGGCTGGTCAGATGTCCATTCTATTAAGAAGCATGTGGGGCTGGAGAGATGGCTCGGCCATTAAAGGCTAAGCTCACAACCAAAAATATAAGAAGCACGTGGCTTTGTGCTGTTGACAAAGCAATGTCCAACTCTGAGTAATGCATAGGAGGAAAAGCCAAGATGATGTACAGAGGGGAAGAATTACTTTAAAAACCATCTTCTGAGCTTTTGTAAGGTAAAGGATACTGCCAATAGGACAAACAACAACCAACAGATTGGGAAAAGATCTTTTATCAATTCTACATCTGGATAGAGGGCTAATATCCAATATATACAAAGAACTCAAGAAGTTAGACTCCAGAGAATCAAACAACTTTTAAAAAATGGGATACAGAGCTAAACAAAGATTTCTCAACTGAGGAATATCGAATGGCTGAGAAGCACCTAAAGAAATGATCAACATCCTTAGTCACCAGGGAAATGCAAATCAAAACAATCCTGAGATGCCACCTCACACCAGTCAGAATGGCTAAGATCAAAAATTGAGGTGACAGCACATGTTAGTAAGGATGTGGAGAAAGAGGAACACTCCTCCATTGTTGATTGGATTGCAAGCTGGCACACCATTCTGGAAATCACTCTGGAGGTTCCTCAGAAAATTGGACACAGTACTACCTAAGGACTCAGCTATACCACTCCTTGGCATAGGGCATATACCCATAAGCTGCCCCAACATATAACAAAGACACATGCTCCACTATGTTCATAGCAGCCTTATTTATAATAGCCAGAAGCTGGAAAGAACCCAGATGTCCTCAACAGAGGAATGGATACATAAAATATGGTACATTTACACAATGGAATACTATTCAGCTATTAAAAACAATGACTTCATGAAATTCGTAGGCAAATGGATGGAACTAGAAAATAACATCCTGAGTGAGGTAACCCAGTCACAAAAGAACACACATGGTATGCACTCACTCATAAGTGGATATTAGCCTAAAAGCTTGGAATACCCATGATACAATTTACAGAGCACATGAAGCTCAAGAGACTGAAGGAAAGGCCATCCAGAGACTGCCACACCTGGGGATCCATCCCACATAGAGACACTAAACCTTCACATATGCCAAAAAGTGCATGCTGACAGGAGCCTAATATAGCTGTCTCCTGAGAGACTCTGCCAGAGCTTGATAAATACAGAGGCAGATGCTCTCAGCCAACCACTGAACTGAGAACGGGGTCCCCAATGGAGGAGTTAGAAAAATAACTGAAGTTGTTAAAGAGGTTTGTAACTCCATTGAAAGAAAAACAATATCAACCAACCAGACACCCCAGAGCTCCCAGGGACTAAACCACTAACCAAAGAGTGCACATGAAGCAACCCATCTCAGGATTAAATAGAAATGCATACAAAATGATTTGCCCACAGCTAAACAGGTAGCCAATTCTAGTTAAATGTTCTTTGTATAAAACTCTATCAGAACCAAATAACTCGAATACACACACAGTCACAGAAGATTGGGTAAGAAGACACTTCATTTTGTTTAATGCTATTTCCATGTAACAGCCAGTGTGGGTCCTAAAAATGTATCCATCCTTCCAAGTTGAGTTTCATAACTTTGTGGTTTCAGCAGTCTCACAGAACCTTATGCTTGGTTTAATATGTTGTGGCTACCACCTTACAATCTGGATTAATTTTTCAACAGGAGGCTTTATATAAGTGTATGTGTGTGTGTGTCCATATATGTGTGTATGTACAAACGGCATTATACGCATGTCTGTATATACACACCTATTTTTACATTGACACAAAAATCACATAGCTGGCCCTACTCCCCAACCAAACCATCAAAGCCAGGATCTTCTTGGAGTGAGTAAGACTCGCCATGTCATTGTTCCATCCCATGGTGGAGGCTGGAGTCCCTTGTTCCAGGAGCAGAGTTTCTCTCCTGAGCATGCAATCGTGCTCTGCAAACCCACCAAAAGTACGCTTATCCACAGGCAGAGACCTCATTGGCTTTGTAAATACAGAAGAAAACGAGGGGTACCATCCAAGTCTGTGTGGGTTCCGTACTTTTGCCTTGCCGTTCATTAGGTAGAAGAATATTATGGACAAGATCGGCACTCTTCACAGCCACAGTAAAAATAATTCACGGGTCTTAAAGAAACAGAAGAGGTTCAAGAAGAAAAACAAGGAAAAATCAATAAATGATTGCTTTAGTTGTATTTCCAAATTGCCCAAACCACTATGGAGGCTGAAGTGTGAGGAGAAGCATTCCTGGGGTTTTACAGACAGCATGAGGAGGGCATTTCTCTGTGGGATGGCTGAAGATGCAGACAGGAAAATGATCCAGCAAAGAAATATTGTCCTTGGAGCCAAGAAGTGTGAGTCCTGTTTGTCCAGGTGCAGTGGTTAGGAGCAAATGTGTGCACTCAGAGGTTGTGCCAAGACAGCCAGGTGTGCCCCAGGTCACCTACTTAGCCCCTGGAAGGCTTGAAGGCCTGTGAAGCTGAGAGGACCCAGGGAAGGAGTCTGTGGTGTGCCTGGAATGACAATAGACGCAAATCAAAACTGAAGTCACACAGGGCACAGGAATTCCATGAAGGCTTAGCAGTGACGAAAGTAAAGCAAAACTTAGCTGAGGTTCAGACTGGTGAGGCCTGTGACAGTTCATAAGTCAGTCAGGAAAAGGCTATTCTATCCGTAAAACTAGGAAGTGACAATACTGTCAATGTTAAACGAATTGTTAGTGTATTGTTAAATGAATATTATTTTTATTATTATGAACACTCCTGGCTCTTCTCTCCAGACACCTTTTCTTCATTCATACTGAAGTTTGTTTCCACCAGGTGACAGTGGGACCTATTGGCCCCTAAAATGTGTCCTGCCACCCCTGGCTATGTGAACATAGGTGTTATTTAAGATCTCTGGATCTCAGCACATCCCTGTATAAATGCATTTGACAGTAACTGTTTATTCCAATTGTTCTTCAAATATTTTTTAGCAATCTAGAGTGAGAGAGACAATTTAATAATATCATGCAATAAACTACATCCATATACTCCCATGCCACTGAAACAAAAGAATCTGTGATTACATTTGATACACTCATAAATCTCTTCTTTTCTCATTTCATTTTTATATAAGAAATACTGGTTCTGACCAACAAAAGTTATTTCATAGCTGGATGTTTCAAAACCATTAAAAATCATAATATAGTTAAGTGTTCAGCTCATAGTGTTCAGCGAATATGAATGCCCATCTTTCTTTCCCCTCAGACAGTTACAGTAACATTCACTACACTTTGTGCTTTGGAACTCTATGACATTTACATGTGATGTTCATGTAATTTTTCACAATTCAGTACGCTGAAAAGATCAGACATCTTTATAGCTCATTTGGTACGAACAGACAAGGTTAGATACTTCTGAGCATTCATGATGAAATTCATATGATCCAGGATCATGTTTAGTTTACAACAAACCGATAATCCAAGAATAAACTTTTGTGCTTGTTTGGTATTTGTTTGTTTGATAAGAAAACCTTTTTCTAAATAGCTTTGGCTGTCCTGGAACTCACTCTGAAATTGAGGGTGACTTTGAACTCCCAGAAATCCATCTACCTCTGACTCTTGAGTATTAGGATTAAAAGTATGTGCAACCACATCTGACTAGAAGTGAATATTTTACAAAGCTGCTAAGGGCCATGTTGTGGTGGCACATGCTTTTAATCCTGGTACTCTGGAGGCAGGGGCCGATGTGAGTTCAAGGCCAGCCTGCTCTACAAAGGTCTAGATCAGCATTAGGGCTGTTACAGCAAAGGACTGTCTCAAAAGAAACCCCACCAAAACAAAAATATTTAAGGATCACATTTATGTCCTCAACCCTAACTGTAGCTTACAATAATGTTGGGGAACTTTGAAAACTTTCTGACCATGGTTTAATCTGTTGTGTGCCCAAGTTGTGTAAACCTGAGAAGACGATGCAAGTGGATAAATGTAAAAACATGGTGTGTACTGTCTACCGTTTACTCCAGCTTCCTAATCCCCCCAACAGTACACATAGGGAATCTCTGCTGTAAAATGAGTTTGATGATATGTTTGAATTGTTGTATGTGCTTGCAAATTACAAAATGAAATGCATTAGAAAGCATTCTCAATATAGACTTTATGATTATTGGCTGTTTAGGTGGGTTTAATATGAATTGTAGGGTCTAAATGCTTATTGTTTACCTTAAACAGGCAACCTTGGGAGGGTAGACTGTTTGTTCATCCATGCCTGTTCATGCCTGTTCATGCCTGTTCATGCCTGTTACCACCAATGGCAGTTCCCACCTTTCTGTGCCATGACATTGGGTTCTCTCTGTGTCAGACTCTTCAGACTCTGTTGACATTCATCTCTTTCAAAACGTGTTCCTCTCAAACACGCTGAGTCTTTAGAGCATGCTCCATAGTGTAATTTGACTTTAGATTCCCCCCACTAGCACAGGGCCCAAGGGTTAGAAACTCAAACAACTTTGTTGAATGAATAAATGAGCGCTGCTGACATGTGGTCGTCTGGGGTTGTGAGGCAGAGCTGGGCATTAACGTAGCTGTAGCAGTAGGTGATTAATGCTGCTCAAATCACCCCAGCAGTGACTGGGCAAGTTTCTGGATTCCTAACTGAAAAACACACTCAGCCTTATAGTCAATATGCCTCAAGCAGCTCAATGGTGGGGCTACACCCAAGCTTCCACATGGCTAACACCTCCCCTCCCATACTCCTGAGTTATTACTTACTAAAATCTATATTCCATCTTTGTTACCCTAGACCCGATGTGTGTGGGGGTGGGGAAGGTGGGGGGAGCTGGAGCCACTCTTCCCTGGCTCTTATGTGATTGGTATTTTCTCTCTACTGCAGCTCTGAAAGTTGGACTTTACTCCTTTCTCTAAAGTCTCCTTCCTCTCCAGGTGCCCTTGCCCTCAAATCCTAAAGTCCCAACTCTGTCTCACTACCCAGCAATTGGCTACCGGCAACTTTATTTACCAATCAAGGCCAACTGGGGGCAGAGACCATCAGCATCTTACTTGTGGAATCTCATGCAATTTTGGGAACCTAATTAACATAATACAAACACTAAACCAAATACATCACAAGATTCCATCCATTACCACAGGGCCCAAGAGGTAGAAACTCAGCCAACTTTGTTGAACAAATTAATGAGCATTCTTGACATGTGGTTGTCTGGGGTTGTGGGGCAGAGCAAAGCATTAATGTAGCTTCTGAGTCTCTTTACTGCTGTGTAAATGTCACTTCTATTCCTCAGATGAAGGGATGAGATGAGAACTGTACCCAAGCTGTACCCAAGTGAATACATGGCTTAGGCTGAGCCCAGGTATTCTTTATGAAGCTTCTAGCCTCCATGCAATCTAATCTTCTGTAAGCTGGGACCTCGAAGTCTTCAGCTTCCAGCCTCTAACCTAGGCCAAGAATGTTTCAGCCTCTTAACTGCTGAAGGAGCTTACCATTTCTAGCTCTTTCTTTCTTTCTTTTTTTTTTTTTTTTCCGGAGCTGGGGACTGAACCCAGGGCCTTGCGCTTCCTAGGCAAGCGCTCTACCATTGAGCTAAATCTCCAACCCCCCCCCTTTTTTTTCTTTTTTTCTTTTTTTCTTTTTTTCTAGCTCTTTCTAAACTCTGGCTGGCTGGTTTAACTCAGCTCAGAGCTGCTTGATTAAAACTGGCTTCTCTCGGCTTTTGATTGAATTGTTCTGCTTGGAAAGACTGCCTCTGAACTCTACAACCTAAACTGCCCTACTCTGAACTGAGCTCAGCTGCACTGAACTGTTCCAAACTGAACTGAACTCAACTCAACTTAATTCCTCTGTACTGAAATGGACTAACTCTTCCTCATTGCTCTATAAGTAGCCTCTTTTTCCTGTCTGTTTTTGTCACAATGAAAATAAAAATAATCAGTAAGCTGGGGAAGTACTTTTTGATAGAGTACTTTGCCTAGCACATGTTGACTTTTATTTGCAGCAAGGGTTCTCACAAAAATCTATAAGTATCTCATGAAAAAAAAATAAAGGAAAAAAAATACTCTTACCCTTAAATAGCCTTCAAAACCATCATCTTTATGTAGCTCAGGAATCCGCTACCAGAAAATTCTCTTGAAAGCCGTCCATCTTTTTCCAAGCTAATCATGACCTTATCTAATTCAGAAGCGTAGTATGTGCTGCGCGAACAAGGTCTTGAGCCATACCAATGGTCCTCCATGGTGTGAATGGGACGGAAGCACACAACTGTCTCCACAGTCAGTTTCTGTGTGTTCAGTAATTGTGCAAAGGAGGTGAAATTCCCTTGCAGATAAGCTTCCTAAAAGACAGTCCTTCAATCTGGACACACTCTGCCCTAACGGGACTACCTGGTCTGCTATGAAATCTATCTGTAGTTCAATGTAGTCCCTTTCCTCAGCAGAGGCACTCCTAACGCCCACCTCCCAGGTTGATCACAATGCCCACCTCCAGGAAGGTGATAGGACAAGCCTGAACGTTCCTCTGAGTGACTGTGGAAATGGGTTCTCCAGAGACCCTCAAGTGAGTGGAATTTTTCCTCTTTTCAGACCACACATTAAATTAATGTTTCAAATTCCCTCTGATAAAGAGGACAAAATTAGTATCCTGCAGAAGCTCCACTCACCTGAGTTTAAACCGGATTCCATCTCGAAGTGTTTTTGTTTACGATCACAGCTCATGTAATTCGGGTACCTTTTGGTCCCTGGCAGTTTGGTTTGCTTCCAAATGGAATCTTTCAGCTATACTCACGATTTGCTTTTGATGAACAATGCCCTCTAAGCACCACGGAAACAGCAGGGTCAGGTTATGTACCAGGAAAGAAAATCCTGGAGGCTTGTGTGGCTTATTCATTTATTTGTCTTCACATTAATTCACTCAACACTGAACGTCTATTTATGCCTGGCATCGGGGTACGTGTTGCCCTACAGAGGTAATAGGTACTGTCTTTGCCCCCAAGGAGCTCACGTTCCTGTGGAGCTGGCAGACTCCCAAGAAACAATTATGTTGCAGCATGGTAACACTCTAAGGATACTCTCAATATTTGCTAACTGCCTGCCAGACTGTCTGGAGCTGAAGGTTGAATAGCTTATTCACAAAACTAGACACTACAAAGTTTACATCCTAGTGTTAAGAGAAAGTTACCGTTGGTTGCTATGGGAACAGCTATGTTGGCATTTAAAGATATTTGCCTTTTCCAGGAGGAATGATAGAATTGAGGTGGGTTCTTTCAACTGAGCAAGAGTTTTCTGAATGAAGGCTGCAGGTAGTAGAAGGTATTGGAAGGATACTCCAAAACCTATCACCACACCAGGCATAAATGAATGTTTAGTCCGAGGAACTGTCCCCCAGTGCAAGCGGGTAAAGATGAAAAGGTGAGACCATAAAGCAGAATCCTGGACTTAGTAAGGAGTGGAGACTTCAGTGTGAGGAAGATAGGACTGCGACGGTTTAACTTGGAAACATTGTTGGTTTAGAATATTGTTTATGAGACAGGGTCTCACTCGCCCAACTGGCCTAAAATTTCCTATGTCAACCAGTCAAGCCTCCAATTCACTCTGTCTTTCTCCCTCTGCCTCCACCCCCTCCCACCTGCCTCTTACCCCAGTGCTGGGATCACAGGCATGCGTCATTATGACTGGCTTTTAGGATGGTTTTCAATGGCAAATGAATGATAACCAACTGACAATCCATAAAGCCAGAAAGGTCAGGTATAGAGGAAGAGAGTGGGGGGTGGGAGAGACACATGGATCCCCCAAGGAGAGGGAAATAGAATAGATTTTATTGCTGAACTGAGGGCAGAGATGAGAATGGGAGAGTCAGGTGGGAAGGAGGGAATGAGGAGAGAAATCTTGAACTGAGGGACATTTGAGGGCTGATATGGAAACTTAGAGCAGTGGAAACTCCCCTAAATAGATGATCCTAATGAGGTCTCCTAAAAATGGAGGAGATGGAGTCCCAACTGGCTATTTCTTGTCACCAAATGAGACTTCCAGTGCTGGGAATGCCGTGGGACATTCAATTGAGTTATTAACCAAGGCTGTCCCATGAAAATCCCCAAACAACCCAGGCTGTTGATAAGACAATGGGTTGTTCTCCACAGCTGACAGTGGGACCCAGGGCCAAGGCCAAGGTCAACACAATTCTTTAAAAGGAAGAAGTCAAGTTGGTGCCTAACTAGAGCCTTTACCCTTATACTCTAGGGTCTTTGGTATGGGAAGTTACTCTGTAAAGTACAGAAAAAGAAATATAAACACCAACACACCCACAAACCCTTTGATCTGCAATCTGTCCTGCCTGCAAGAAATGGTAGGACAATGATGGTGCAAACTCATGGGAGTAACCCACTGTCTTGGTTATGGCTTCCATTGCTGTGAATAGATACCATGACCAACACAACTCTTATAAGGCCAACATTTAATTGGAGCTGGCTGACAGGTTCAGAGGTTCCATCCAGCATCATCAAGGTGGAAGCCTAGCTGTGTTCAGATAGGCATGGGGGTGGGGAGGAAGGAGCTGAGAATTAGGAGAAGACTAGCTGACTTCCAGGCAGCTGGGAGAAAGGTCTCTCCAAGCCCATCCCCAGAGCAGCACACTTCCTCCAACAAGTGCCACTCCCTGGGCCAAGCATATTCAAACCACCACACCCACCAATTTGACTTAAAGCCCACTCCATGAGTTGGAACCCATATGGGTCTCAGCTTGGGTAAACAAGAAGCAGAGATTCAATAACCCAGACAGCAATGGTAAAACTAAATGCTACTGGTTACAAAAACAAAAAGGAATGAGAATATGCTCTATTTATAGATCAGAGCCTTATTCAGTCATCATCAGAAAAGTTTCTTCCTGCATCAGAGGTGACCAGATGCAGGGGCCCACAGACAGACATTAGATGGAGAGAGCATTCTTGGAACACACAGTTCTAAGTCAGATGTCCTGTCAAATCCCTCCCCTGCAAGCTCAGGGAAGCCCATGGAAGAGGAGGTGGGAAGAACGAAAGAACCAGAGGTGAATGGAGACCAGAACAAGTTCCTCAGAATCAACTGAAGAAGGCTCATATGAACTCTCAGAGAGGATGGGAATCGGAAAGAAGCCTTAGGAAGGATGAGATTCAGACTGGATTTACTTCCTGTGGTTGGCACCTTACCATGGGACTATGTGTTAGTTGGTTTTTGAGACTGTGACAAAATGCTCAAGAGAACAACTGAAAGCAGTATGGGCTTATTTTAGATTATGGCTCTGAAAGTTGAGTTCGTGATCAGCAAGTGACCCTCGCCTTGGGCCCAAGGTGAGACGGCAACACAAGTGCCTTAGTTATTACACTGCTGTGAGAAAGTACAGGGGAGTTCAATGGTGTGGTCCATCATGGGGAAACCCTGTATCAGGAGCTCGAGGAGCTGGTCACATGGCATGTGCAGCATGTGCAGCATGTGCAGCATGTGCAGCATGTGCAGCAAGGACGCAGAGAGCAGCGAGTGCTGAGCCTCTGCTTGCTTTCTCTGTTACATTGGTCCAACAGTTAAAGTGGATCTTCCCACCCCAAGTAATCCAATGTACATAGTTCCTCACAGACTGTGCAGTGTCTAGAAATTGATCTCCAAGGTGACTCTAGATCTTGTAAACTTGACAATCAATTGAAAGTGTCACAGTGAGCAGGTGGAGGAGGAAACCTCTAACCTCATTGGCAGCCAAGAAACGGAGAGCAGACAGGAAGGGGCCAGACCAAGGCATACTCTTCAAAGGCAGGCCCCCTTGGAACTCTCCTTTCCAATTTGTCCCCACCTCCGCAGCTCTACCACCTCCTAATAGTTTATCCCAGTGTGGAATTCAACAGTGGACTGGATTATTACTTAGGCCAGTCTCTCCACAACCTAACCATCTCTTGGCATACCCTCAAAGACACACCCAGAGCTCTCTGAAGTATTCCTCAATATAGTCAAACTCACAAGTTAACTATTGCAAACTAGAACCACAGGAAATTTCCTTAGGTGGTCATTTGTTAACTTCCAGGTTACTCTGTAAAGGAGTCATCACTGCCATGGTACAGACAAGAAGTTTGATGACTTTCAAAAGTCTGCGTAGGCAAAAAGTACAGTGCTGACATACATGTCCTTGGCTGCATCATTATCCACTGGCTTATGGATATTGCTTCCTTTTACTCTTGATGGCATGTTAATATATCAGGGCATCACCGAGATCATGTGCCTGGGTCTGAAGCCAGTAGAGTGCAAGCCTTAGCTTCACTCCTCATTTGAAAACTAAGTATGGATGAATAATGGTGAAAGACCCCCCCTTAAAAGGAAAATTATACGAGCTTAAGGTCCACAACTATAAAAGTAAAAAGTAAGTCTTAAGATTCACAAACTCAGAGCTAAAACAGGCCCGGGCGAGCCCAGGCATGCCCAGGCCCTGTGGGGCCTGCCCCACTGTTAAGACTAACAGACCATAAAGATAAGGAAAAAGGAATGCAGGAACCAGCCCGAGTTATCAGTGTTGACTCATAGGCCATCTGGCAGGAAGGGATAAGCCCCTAGCCCCTGACATTCCGGACGCCCCAGCCTGCACGTACTCTTTTGCTGCGTAACCATGCATCCGTGCCTCATTTGAATCCACCAATCAAGTCCCTGTAACCATGCATCTGCTTCTGTATGCCTGCTTCTGCTCCCCAGAACCCTATAAAAACCCGTCCCCGGTCTTGCTGGGCGCGCCAGTCCTTCCGAGCTGACTGAGATGCCCGCAGGTACCTGTGTATCCAGACAATAAACCCTCTTGCTGATTGCATCCTGTGGTCTCGGCCTGGTCATTGGGCTTGGGGATCTCCTTCCCGAAGGAAGATTCTGTCTGAGGGTCTTTCAATGGAACTATTTGCTTGATTACTATTCCCAACCCCTCCCTCACACAAAACTGTCATAACAATCATACCTACCTTAGAGGCATATTATGAGGGTTAAGTAAGTTCCTTGTAATTGACTCAGACCATAGCCTATCTGGTAAAAGGTAACTCCTAAATGACCACCAAGTCTCCTTGCCAAGATTGTATTCACAGGAATGAATGCAAGGGTTTGTGATGCTTCTTGAATGGGCTGTCTGTCTGGTGCTTACCTGAAAAACTGTGGCTCCCCGTCAGACCTGTGGCAATGGCTCTGATTTTGTTCTCTTCACCCATTGTCACAACATTGCTGTACGATGATCCCCATGTTAAAGGGAAAGCATAGTGAGTGGTGGCACTAAGTGTGCCCCCAAAATATCATACAGCAGCCTGCAGAGGAAGCAAGCAAAAGAAGACTGCTTGACCCATCCCCACGGTCACATGATCTATTGTGAGGGCAGCCAGGAGTAAAGTATCCAGATGTTTCTGGGGAAGGAGGGCATTTATATCTCAGTTGGATTGGAACTATCCATTGGAGTCTAGTGGGTCAATAGTGGGCTCACAATTGGCAAGGATTTCCTTCTCTCCCTCAATCTATCAGTAGCAAATAATTTAGTGGGGAGTGGTAGGTCCCCTTGGGCTCCTCATCCATTCATGCCTGACTGTTAAAGAGCCTTTTCTTGTAAAGACCCAGTGTAATCATCCACAGCTGCTTAGTTCATGATAACTGTGATTACCCACACAATATCTTCAGAAGATGGGGCTCCCCAGAGGGGTCAAGGACACCAAAAGACCACTGCCCATAGGATGAACCAAGCAGGGCCTATAGGGGCTCACAGAGACTACAGTGACAGTGACAAAGTCTACCTGGATCTGAGCTATGTCCTCTGTGTATGTTCTTGGGGCTTTTGCAGGAGTGGGAATGTCTCTGAGTTGTTTGCCTGCTCTTGAGATCCTTTTTCTCCCACTGGGTTGTGTCATTTGGCCTTGATATGAGGGTTCGTACCTAGACTTATTGTTATGCTGTGTTCAGTTGATATGCAGGGGGTGCTATTTTCTGAAGGGAAACAGAGGAGAACTGAATCTAGGGGAAAGGGGACGGGGCAGCATTTGGAGTTTGGATAGGGGAAGCTATGGTCAGGATGTACGACTATATGGGAGAAGAATAAAAAAAAGATGGGGTTTGTGATGTTTTGTAGATGCTCAGTCCAGGAGTTGGCACTGTTAGAAGGTGTGGCCCAGTTGGAGTAGGTGTGTCATTGTGGGTGTGGGCTTTAAGGTCTTCGTTTTAGCTACCTAAAAGTCAGTGTTCTGCCAGCAGCCTTCAGATGAAGATATAAAACTCTCAGCTCCTCCTGCACCATGCCTGCCTGGATGCTTTCATGTTCCCGCCTTGATGATAATGGACTGAACCTCTGAACCTGTAAGCCAGCCCCAATTAAATGTAGTCTTATAAGAGTTGCCTTGGTCATGGTATTTGTTCACAGCAGAAAAACCCTAACTAAGACAGGGCTCCTGGCATTCCATCATGACTGGAGGCTCCTAAGAGTCCATCTCTGGACTAGGAGCTATTAGGAATTAACAGTTGTTAAGAGAATGAATCCTTTACTTTAGTGTTAGAGCCCTTTACCCATATTCATGTGATGACCTAATAATCATATCGAGTCAGGAAACAAACAGAAGACATGAAAGTAAGGCAGGGAATTGTTAGAAGGATTCAGCAGAAGGAGACATGGGATGGAGAGGGTAATGGGGAAATGAAATGATGAAAACATATTCTGTATATATGAAATTGTCAATGAATAATAAATTAACAAGTACATAAAATATTGGATTAAGTTAGAATGAATTTTGGGCATCTATGGTTAAAAGCATTTTTGGCAAGCGGCTTCCAGGTTTTTTTCCACATTTTTCTCTATGACTTTTAATTTCTTTCTGCTTTTATTTTCACGACTTCCCTAACTTATCATGGATTTAATATGTTCTGATACTATTATATTAAATTAAATTTAATACATTAAGGACATTGATAGACCTCTATTCTTCAGTGCAATGAACATCTATGTGCTTGTTTAGCTGAATTTCATGTGGTTTTGGACCCCTAATTAATTTTTTATTATGCAACTGAATCGAATGTGATATGGGGCTTCATTATTAGTTTCATTCATGCATACAGTGTAGTTTGATCACATTCATCTAGTATAATCTTGTCCCTTTCTTCTCCCATCTGCCCCTTTCTTCTTTCTAACTATCTTCTCTACTTTCAGGTTTTTGTGTATGTTTCTTAGAAATATGGGTAAGGGCTTATTTAGATTAGCATGGTTATCTTAACTAGTGGCTAACTAAATAAAATGTCCTCTTCAACAACCATGAACTACTTCTTGATCCTCAGGGAAGGATGTGGCCTAGTGAGGTCCCTCCCCAGCTATTATAAACTGACATAAATCCTCAGACATGGATAGGACTTAAAGAGACCTTTCCCTCTAAATTTTGTATATTGTAATGGTTTCTATTTTCAATTTAACCAACTGAAATTGATCTGTAACTTCCCTTTTGACTTATTTGTTGGGCCACAGCTCATTTAAAAGTCTGTTATTTGGATCTGAACTTTTCTAGTTGATTTTTAGTTTAGTTCCTTGCTGATCACAGATCATGGAGTTGATTCACTTCTGTCTTAGTCAGGGTTCTCTAGAGTCACAGAACTTATGGGTAGTCTCTATATAGTAAGAGAATTGGTTGATGACTTACAGTCTGTGGTCCAACTCTCCAACAATGATCAGCTGCAGCTGTCAATGGAAGTCCAAGGATCTAGCAGTGGCTCAGTTCCACGCGAGGCAAGCAAAATAGAGAGATTCTTCCTTCTTCCAATGTCCTTGTGTAAGTCTCCAGCAAAAAGTGTGTCCCAGATTAAAGGTGAGTACCACAACACCTGTGTCTGGGACTTGCTTAGATCTCATTGCTTTAAGCTCCTGGGATTCATAGGCACTTTGCCTCAAAATCTCCATACCGAGATCCAGTTAGAAACTTGTATCTCTCAGCCTCAAGATCAGGATCAAAGGTGAGCCTTCCACTTCTGGATTGTAGTTCATTCCAGATATAGTTAAGTTGACAACCAGGAATAGCCACTACAACTTCTAACCCTTAATTTTTTTCACTCTTGTCTTTTGGTACAGGATATGGCAAATTTTTTGCTAAGTTTTCTATACATGTTTATAAAGAATGTGCATTCTGCTTTTGTTGCTGGTACAGTTCTATAAATGTCATGTAGGTCAAGTTGATTGACAGTTTTGTTTAAGCTGGTCATATCCTTAGTGATTTTCTGTCTCCCTTTTCCTCACAGTTTTTATGGAAGAGATGAGGAAAATACACAACATAATTATGGATTTGCCAATTTTGCTTTGTGATCTATTGAGTTTACTTCATGAATGATAAAATTCTGGCATTAGGGGTATAAATATTTAAGATTCTATATTGTTGTCATAAATTGACCCTTTTGTGATTATGAGAAGCAATTTCCCTTGTAATAGTTTTTTTTTTTGTTCTCAAATCTCTGTGTGATATGAATATAGTCACTCCAGTTTTCTTTGGGTTATTATTTGCATAGTCTACTCATTTCTATTCCTTTATGGTTAATCATTTGCATTCTTATAGTAAAAAATGGATTTGCAAGATATTTGACTTGCTGTGTGTCTGATGAAAATAAAAAACCGTTTTCATCTTGGTTCTCTTCTGCATAACAGTTGTTCTTTGGTTCCTCTTTACTGGTGCTTTTAAACAATTGACTACTGTATAATTCATCATGTTTATTGTATTGGGAACCTTTTGTTCTTTGTGGTTTTCAGCATATTTGAGAAAGTTTTCTCCATCATTTTCACATTTTTTTTCTGTCCCCCTTTCATTCAGGGATAGTCTCTCAGTGTTCAGTTTTATTTATTAAGCTACCTGAATTTTCCAGAGAGCTGATTGTCTGTCCAACTTATGTGAGTTGCTTTCTCTGTTTCTTTTTGGAAAGTTCTAATGGCACATCCACAGCTTACTTTTTCTTTTATTACAACTCATAATATGTTAATGCTACTCATTTCTTCATTTTAACCATTACATTTTTCACTTGTAAGAGTTCTGTTTTGATCTTTAATGATTATACTGTCACTTTGTCTGTTCAATCCTTGCCTTGTTTAGCATAAGGAAAATAGCTGTAATCACCCACTACTGCTTGTAATTCTGCTATCAGTACCATCCTGACTCATCATGCTTAATTATTCTTCTTTTAAACAAGTGTGGAAGCTTTGAGTTTGCTTCTGTGAATTGTACTATGTTGGATGCTAAATCATTCCATGTTTCTGTGTTCTCAAGCTTGCCTGCCTGTTTTCCTTTCTTTCTTTCCTCTGTCCCTTCTTTGCTCCTCTTCCCCACCCCCCTCTGCTCCCTAAGTGCTAAGATTGTAGGTCTGCATTACTGTTCCTTGGTGTAGGGGTTTGAATAAAAATGGCCCCCATAGGCTTATAGGGAGTGACACAATTAGGAAGTGTGGCTTTGTTGGACTAGTTGTGTCCTTGTTGCAGGAAGTATGTCACTAGGGGTGGACTTTGAAGTTTTGAGTACTCGAGCCAGGCCCAGAGTCATTCTCTCTTCTTGCTGCCTAAGGATTCTGATATAAAATTCTCAGGTACCTCTCCAGCACCATGACTGCTTGTGTACCCCCATGCTTCCCACCATGATGATAATGAACTAAACCCCCTTAGTGTAAACCAGCTGCAATGAAATGTTTTTTTTTTAATAAGAGTTGCCGTGATCATGGTGTCTTTTTACAGAAATAGAAACCCGGGGTTGGGGATTTAGCTCAGTGGTAGAGCGCTTGCCTAGCAAGCGCAAGGCCCTGGGTTCTGTCCCCAGCTCTGAAAAAAAGAAAAGAGAAGAAAAAAAAAAGAAATAGAAACCCTTACCAAGACACGTGGAAACACTTGGCTCCTTCCAAGTCTCGTCACTTCTTATTTAGATGCAGAATGACAATTTCTTTCTCTTGTCTTCATTACTGAGGCAATAATCTCTTGAGGTCTTTATCTAACCTCCATTCACTATTGGACTTGGCACAGTGAGGGAGGGAACACGAACTCTTTCCATCCCTGTGCAGTCTCTTGGTGCTGAGCCACACCTTCCTCTGCGTGGGTCTTCCCCAGGCTCTCATACTTCATTTGTGTACCAGTAAGCATTCAGGTGCGCAGTCACGGTAGACTGACCAACTTTCAAATGCTGCAGTTCTTTCTCTACAGTGTCCTCTTCTTGAAGGACACTGAATTTCAGTCACTTTGACTTTGTAGAAGTCACAGTTCCACCTAACCAAATCAATATAACTGTCGGGAACCATGAGGGTTTCCCTGCTCAGTGCTGAAATCTGGGAACTTTCTCCAGTTGGTGAGTTGAGTTTGGATGGAGATTGCTTCCTCAGAGTCACTGCCCCAAGGAAGGGACACACACAGATGCTTCGGTGATCAGCATCTGAAAACCACTGTCCCATTTATGTCCTCTTCTTTTGGTTTGATGTAGAGTAAATCTGGGCTATGTCCTCCACTTTGCTTTAGAAAGGAACATCTTTTAGAGACGTTTTAATTTGTTTTTTTTTAAACTGTTTGAGTGTTAACTTGTAATATATTTGAATGGTGTTTGCATTTATTAGACTTTCCTGTATGTTTTTCTCCTGTGTCTATATCAAGCAGGTAGACCATTTCTTTTCCATCTCTAAGTATTCTTTATATGTTATAAAATTGGCATCCTTTTTTTTTGGGGGGGGTTGTGTGTTGGAGCTAAACACTTTTTATTTTATTTATTTATTTATTTCATGTATGTGAGCACACTATAGCTATCTTCAGACACACCAGAAGAGGGCATTGGATCCCATTGCAGATGGTTGTGAGCCACCATGTGGTTGCTGGGAATTGAACTCAGGACTTCTGGAAGAGCAGTCAGTGCTCTTAATCGCTGAGCCATCTCCCCAGCCCAATTGGCATCCTTTTTAATAAATCCTTTCTTGTCTCTAATTTATATATGAGTACACTGTCCTCAGACATACCAGAAGACATCAGATCCCATTACAGATGGTTGTGAGCCAACATGTGGTTTCTGGGACTTGAACTCAGGACCTCTGGAAGAACAGTCAGTGCTCTTAACTGCTGAGCCATCTCTCCAGCCCTTATCTCTAATTCATATGTCTTCACTTTGCTTAGAATTAGTACTAATCCTAGAGCTGTTGGGAGGAAAACAGTAAGAATGCCCACTGGGAAGTTTCTTAGTTTGTTTAATGCACTATTGTGTTTAAACAAGACCCATTTTATGTATAAATGTCTTGACCAATTATCAACACATTTTAAGCTTCCCAAGTTGAGGGATGAGATGAGTCTCGTTATTTACACCTTTATTGATGGACTACTTGGGGAGGGTCAGGGAGGTGAATCAAATGAATCAGTCTCTATCCATCTCAGGATAGAGTTTAATTTGAAGTCAGACTCTCAAGGGATCTCCACATGTGAAGGCAAAGGAATGTCATCATTATCAACTCCTAATTGAAAAACATCCCTCCCTGTCATTATCCACACAGGCAACCAGCCATCAGAGTGTCAGCCGGAGAGCCAGTGCCTTATCACCCAGAAGAAAGCACACACGCTCCTATTTCACCCTCTCGGTACTGAAAGGAGGCAGGTATACAGTTTCTGCTGTTCGCTATTCATAATCACATTAAAAATTATGGCTGAGATTAACGTAGTGCCAGATCTTGTTATTTAAATTCATTAATAAAAAATTATTCTTTAGAATAAATGTGTTTAAAATATTCGATTAATTAGACCTCAACACAATTAATTTTCTTTGTCATGTACCTTTTAACTTTGAATAAGCATGGTTTTGAGAATCAGTCTTTTCAATGGCTGGTGTGACAAAATAGACGCCTGGTTGGAGGCATCTTAAGAGACTTGGTAGCCATAAAGCACTTCCTACTTTTTTTCACTTCTAGCTCCACTGCAGCTGGATGACGTAGGGCGTAACCTGACCCTCAGAGAATCTGACCTTCGGTACACATTTCAGGCCCAGAGAACTGCAGGAATCCGGCAGTTCTGACTTGATGGTTTCCGTCGGGAGTGGCGCTCAGTAGATTTGAGGGCAGAAAGGTCTCTGCAAGGCTTCACTGCCTGTGGGCCAAAGTAGCTCTCCTTTCCCGAGGAGACCACGCCAAGGTGACTTTCCACACAAAGGAAACGGCTTCACGTCTGACATTCCGGCTCAGGGCTACTTTTATTTAATCAGCACCGTCCAACCGCTGGGTTGGAACTCATTATCTTCAAGGCACAAGGACTGTATCACCTCACTGGCTCCTGCCTCTGCCCTCGCGATCCCCCTTCTTCATCCACACTCTCTCCAGCTGGGGCAGGTGATGACGCCAGGAGGCAGTTAGGCTCCAGCATCCTGGCCTTGCCAACTCCTGCTGAGACAAGCTATCAGTTTTCACTCTTGACAAAACAGAAGGACACAAAATCAAACCCAAAGCAAAGGTCACTTGGAGTTGAAGTCTCTGATCCTGTCATTCTTTGATGCCAATACTCTCTGACCCAGAACTCTCTTTAAGATAAAGCCAATGACAAAACTTTTTTTTTTTTTTCTGTTTGTGTTAGCTGAGAAATTTTTGCTGCATGTGGGGCTATTTTCTGGTTTAACTTAATAAGAAGAACCAGCATTTTTTGGTTTCCAGAGTGCTTTCTTGTAATTACTTAATTGTGAATGTGACAGTGGATTCCAGGTTTTCTTCTTCCCACCCGACATATAAGAATATTTGATGGCCAGGAAGACAGCTCAGTGGGTGAAGGTGCAGAGCGATGGTTAGATTTTAGTCATATGACTTAGAGTTGTCTGGGAAGAGTTTCAATGAGGAAGTGACTGTACTGCATTGGAATGTGAGCTTGTCTACAGGGAATGCCTTAATTAAGTCAATTGATGTGAGAAGACCCAGCCCACTGCGGGTGACACATTCCCTAGGCCGGGTCATTCTGGGATTGAATAAAAATGTATCGAAGTCCTGCTGAGCAGTAAGCAAACAAACAAGTAGGAATTCATACATTTATTTCTCTCTGCTCTTGACTGTGGGTGTGATGTTTTAAGTTCCTATTCTGACTTTCTCCCAATGACTGACTGTAATCTGGACTTGTAGGCCAAATTGACCATTCTGTTCCTAAGATTTACATGCACGCACGTACACACACACACACACACACACACACACACACACACACACACACACACACACACACACACATACAATGAATAGATTTTTTTTTCGAAAGCTATCTTAGCTTAGATAGTTTTGAGACATGAGCTGGAAGTCTGGTATTATATACCTCCAGAGGCAATGTTAAGTTAGTTCTGCTGCCTGCAGCTACAGGGTGAGGTGAATGTATTAATTCACTGAAGACACTTCAAATTAATACTCACTTAATGTTTGTGTATTCTGCGTATAAAGTTCATCCATTCAGATAAAAATCATATGATTTAAGAATATTTGGAAATTTCAGGCTGTGGGGACAACTCAGTCAGTAAAATACTTTCAGTACTAAGAAGAGGTAGATAAACCCTGGGGCTTGCTGGCCAGCCAGTCTGGCTTCCTGGGCAAATTCCCAGACAATGACAGGCACTATCTCAAAGAAAATGAGGTGAACAGTACTCAGAGAGTGACACACACACACACACACACACACACACACACACACACACACTATAATATAAAAACCAATATTTAGAAGGACGTTTGGTACTAAGTCAGTTTAGTAAAGTAATACGTTTCTCTCTTGGACATTCTGACCTCCTTAGACATAGGTTCCTGATGAGACTCACAGTACTAACATGGGTCCTCTTGGGGAGCAGGTCCCAAATCCACTTAGAGAATGGCTGGTTACCGTCATAACCACTGTGCTACAATTCCACAGATGAGGACCTCTTTGCTTGGTGGGTTGGTTTTATAATTTGTAGCACTCACAGATGAGTAAGACTCCTGACACCCTTTCTCGCCCAGTGGTCCACATAGCAGCTTCCAGCACTTTGAAAGCTAACCACCAGGGAAGAACTTTCCAGCTCAGTTCCAGCTTGCCTTCTGTCTAGCAGCAAGATGTACGGTGTTGTCACCCAGAACCAACAGACTTTGTGTTTATTTTTACCTTTATTTTCCTGGAACACGTAAAAGACTGAGTTTATGAGTCATCATAACATCACTTATTCCCAAATCTCCATAGTAATCATTTTGGACAGTGTGAGAACCCATAGGTCTCTAAGCTTTGCTCTAATTCTAGTCACTGAGACTCCTCAGAAGTGCTCGTTAGTCACTGGGCATTTGAAAACATCCCTCTTTTATTCAGATCACTAAGCCACTGGTTTAATGCTTGTGGATCACCATTTGGGATATCCTCTTGGGGGCTCAATCTCTACTTCCTTCCCAGTGAGTCCCCTTCAACAACCCTTTGTGAGGAAACCAAAGTAAGCCAGAAGTTGCCTGCTGTTGAGCCAGTGGAAACAATCCTTTTAGAGTTTGTTGTGTATGGAATTCACTGTGTTGGCTCTGTGAAGTAAGGAAAGAAAGTTCCAGGAGATAATCACAGTGCTGATTCATATTCCCTAACAAATTCATAAAATTCTATCTTGCTTCACATTGAAAGACCTCATGCAATGCTTTGAATGTGTGCTCCAGAATCCATGAGTGGGAAAGGCCCGATGTAACAGTGTTCAGGGGTGAAATCTAAAAGGAGAAGTGATGGTTAGCATTCGTTGTCAACTGCATTTAGCTCTTGGTTTATGTCTGAGAGCATCTCCAAAGAGATTGACGTGAGAAGAAAACAACAACAACAACAACAACAACAACAACAACAACAACACAAAACAAAACACCCACCTACCCCATCTCATGGATTGGGGCTTTCAAAGGTAAAAGGTAAAAAGAAGTGGGCGGAGTATCAGCCCTCACCACTGTGCTTGCTGACTATGGATGCAATGCTATCTCAGCTGCTTCCTGTTAGCACTGCCTTCTTGCCATGATAGAATGTTTTCCAAACGACAAACTCAAACAATCCATTCCTTCAAGCAAACAATCTCTTAGTGCCATTTCCCCAAAATGAGGGGAAACATAGCCAGTGCAGCAGGTATTGAGGTAAAGAGAAGTGTACCCCTGGATGGATCTATCTGCTCTGAAAGAGCTTACATTTCTGAGTTTACCCCTTGTGTCTTTGTCATGTAAGGACACAGACTTCTCATCTAGAGGACACAGCAACAAGGCGCCATCTTGGAACTAGAGGTGGAACTTGCCAGTGTCTCCATCTTGGATTCCAAAGCAACCAGAAATATGGGAAATATAAATCAGCCCTTTATAAATTACCCAGCTTCTGGTATTTTGTTACAGCAGCCTCAAGGGGAGGAAGACAGGGACCTGGCAATCATCCGTGTGCAAACTGCCACTCCCATGCTCTGCCTCTAGTTTTTCCACCTGAGAGATGGACGGCGAATGTCAGGGCTTGAAAGAGGCTTATGACATCTAAGATTTTGTTTTCCCAATTCACACTTAGATTCCCAGAGCATTCTCTTTTCTTCTGAAGATTGCATTTTCAAAAGCAAGATCCTGAGGGCCAGATCCATGTCTTACAAGTGTCAGAATTTAGTTCTCGAGGTTGGGCTAGGTAGGGTGATTGTGCCATGAGTGGAGTGGTCCTCAGACAAGAAAGTCTTCTGCATGCTACAGGGACATGCTAGGCCAAGTGGACAAGGGCAGAGCAAGCTATAGGCAATATCATTACATTTTTTGAGCATTTATCTCATGTGTATATATTTTTGTGTAAGGTACCTGTCAGAGGATGATTTGGAGAAGTCAGTCCTCTCCTTCCTTCACGCAGGTTCCAGGGGAAGAACCCAGGTTCATCAGGCATATACAGTACATGCCCTTTACCCACTGAGCTGTCTCATCAGTCCAAAGTTACTACTTAATACAAGATGTTGCTGTATTTCCCCAGCTGACCTGAAATTTCAGTCCTCCCAAGTTCTGGGTTTACAAAGCTGCACCAGCACACTCACTCGAGTTACTTTTCAAAGAAATTTCACACACATCCATTACTATATGTGAAATACTCTTGATTTGAATGCTGGCTCAAAGAGGACCAGAAGCATGACCAGACAGCCTCAACTTCTATCTGGTTAGAGATTGTTGTCAACCAGCAAAATTGTGCTCAAGTGTAAACCACATGGACGCCAGTAAAGTTCCTGAAAACATGGCTGAGTATAGCATTTTATTTATCCTTTGAAGTTTAAAACAGCTTCAGGTAGGAAGGAAAATGCTGTTTGAAAACAAAACCCTGGGGTGTTCTTGGGTAGTGAATAAAGGTCAGGTGCCCAAGATACTGCAAGACATTTACAACTTTTTTTTTTTTTTATATTGGAGAGAAAAACATTGCTTGAAGGTGATGTTAGAGCACAAGACAGGGAGCTAAAAAGTATTTCAGTTGACAAGACCCAGGGACCGGAACGCTATAGTATAACTACTCTAGGTTTCCCTTTACAAGATGATCCTTTGAGCAAAACTTCATATAAGGCAACTTGGATGTGTGAGGATAAGCCTGTATTAGCTTAATGGATTTTTGATGGAATAGCAAAATTTGGGAGCAACTGGGCTGTGCTTTAATTGAGAAGTAATTCTCTCTACAATCCATTTTTCATTTTAAAGTGCAGTGCGGTGGCTTGCCCATCACACTTTTCTTTTTTCTTCTTCACGATCATCTTGAGTGCATTTTTTTTTTCCAAAGAGCATTTGCTGACAGCCCCCGGAGGCCTGGTGCTGAGCTCTTATTCCTGTGAACGGGTCAGGTGATATTGTCTTAGAGTTTTGCCATCTTTCTCACGATTTCATCTACTTTCTCAGCGGCCAACAGCCCCCCCCCCGCCCCCATCTGTCTGCTTCCTCTTGCGCCGGGCCTTTCTGAGAGGCCATTTCTCATCTTGTCAGCTTCGATATCCCAATGGCCCATTCATTTTCCTCAGCCTTGTTCCTTTCCTCCTCACTCTCCCCTCATGACAGCCTGGCTGCAGGGAAGTTTTAAAGTGTTCAAGAGTGGACAGCGAAAGATGGCGATTGGGCTAGAATGCAGGGATAAGTTGATTCAACAGTGATGACAAGGGATTCAAATCAACCGCGGCTCTTGGCTGTGAATGGTAGAAACTGAAGTTACCTTAAGGAAAGGGGATATATCGAAAGTCTTATTAGAAAACGATTGTAGAGTGTCTTAGGTTTTCTATGGTGGGGATGAACAAGGTGACCAAAAGCAGCATGGAGAGGAAAGGGTTTATTTGGCTTACACCTCCATATTATAGTTTATTACCAAAGAAAATCAGGGAGGAACTCAAACAGGGCAGGAACCTGGAGGCAGAAGCTGATGCAGAAGCCATGGAAGGGTGCTGCTTACTGCTTGTTGCTTGTGGTTTACTTGATTTGATTTCTTACAAAATCCAAGGTCACCAGCCCGGAGATGGCAACACTTACCATGGGATGGGCCCTCCCAACCAATCACTAATTAAGAAAATACATGATCTTATAGGGGCATTTTCTCAATAGATTCCCTCCTCTGAGATGAATCTGAGTCAAGTTGACATGGAAACTAGCTAGCTCATGGGGTAAGCAGAATAGCAGAACCTGATGTAGGGCTAATCATAAGCCAGCACCAGCATTCAGTGCTCCCAGGTCTTGGTATATTCATTTCTTCTCTTGTTGTTGCAACAAACCAACCAATGAAAGCAGCTTAAGAAATGAAGGGTTTATTTTGGCTTACAGTTTGAAATACTTACAGTCCATCATAGCAGCATCATAGTCCTGGCAGCAGGAGAGGAAGGTGGATGGTCACACTGAATCCACAGTCAGGAAGTATAGTGAGCATACTGGTTCTGCTTACATTTTTTCTTTCTTCCTTTCTTTTCTCTCTTTCTTTCTTTCTTTCTTTCTTTCTTTCTTTCTTTCTTTCCTTCCTTCTTTCTTCCTTTTCTTTCTTTCTTCCTTCCTTCCTTCCTTCCTTTTTCTTTCTTTCTTTCTTTCTTTCTTTCTTTCTTTCTTTCTTTCTTTCTTCCTTCCTTCCTTTCTTTCCCTCCCTCCCTTCCTTCCTTCCTTCCTTCCTTCCTTCCTTCCTTCCTTCCTTCCTTCCTTCCTTCCTTCCTTCCATATTCATTTTGGTACACCAGCACATGGAATACTGCCTCCTGCATTTAGGATTGGACTTCTCACCTTAATTAACCTACTCTAGAAAATTTTCTCACATATCAGCCCAGAGGTTTTTCTTTTAGATTATTTTAGATCTTATTAAGTTGACAATCAATATTAATCATACACAGTGAGATGACTAAGGTTATGCCACCTTGTTCTAACTTTGTTTTGTGTCTGCCTGGTCACTTCTCAATCTTCCACTCCACTCCCACCCCTAATAGATACATTCACCTTGGCTATGCTTCTGAGACCCTCCATGACCTTGACCATGGTCCAAACATATTATGTAATGTCTGGAAAATACCACAAAACTTTACAAAGAAAGCAGATATTATTAGGCCAGCCCAAATTCCTCACTAAGGTAGTTTCCCCAGCATTGATGTGATTATGTATTTATATCTAAAAATGCACCCCTGTGTGTGAGAAGCAAGAGACATTTCAGAGGCACGAGCCTGCTCTTGGTCTGACCATTAATAAAAGGACTTAGAGCTTTAATTGGTTTAATCAGCATGGTTGTCAATAACTATCTCACATGGTTCATTTCAACATGCCTTCTGGTTTTACCACCCGGTCCGGATTATTCTGTAAGCAGGGTGTTTCTGTGTCCTAGCTTTTTTGTTCCAGATTTACATCTTCCAGAAGACAGCATCTCTCAACCTTGCTTATAACCTACTGCCAGGGAAGACAGCTGATTAGTTTCACTGGTCATGTGCATCTGACTCTGAGTTATCAACTAGCTCTGAGTCATACGGTGGAGTGGAAAGGGGAAGATGCGGCCCCATGCCTCACGCTGTACTGTAACCGTGTCCTGGAGAATAGTGCATCTCCACAGGAAAGAATGATAGGAAGACAAAAATGACAAATGGCTATCACAGAATATAAACGAACTTTTAAAAAAGGTTTCTGGGGCTGGAGAGATGGCTCAGCGGTTAAGAGCACTGGCTGCTCTTCCAGAGGTCCTGAGTTCAACGCCCAGCAACCACATGGTGGCTCGCAGCCATCTGTAATGGGATCAAATGTCCTCCTCTGGTGTGTCTGAAGGCAGCTGCAGTGTACTCACACAAATAACATAAACAAATGAATCTTTTTAAAAAAAATCTTTAAAACAATTATTGTCTTATAAAACCATGTAGGAAGATGTCTCTTCTCCTGGTGATATCTCGAATTATGATGTAAAGAGTACTTTGAGGAGGATTATAGTTTAGAAATTTGCCAAACAGTTTTTGTTTAGAACTGCTGGATTTTTTTCTCAAACTTCTACAGTAATCCCCTCCTATGAATCCTCACTATAAAAATGTTTTCCTGCCACATCGACTGTGAACTTGAGGATTATATTTTCTTTGGCCATTCAAACAGTCACAAACATAATCAAACTCTTCAGTCCTTCCAAGCCTTAGTAAGACTGTGAGGTAGTCTATCATCATTGAAAATAACCATTTTGTTCAACAACCATAGATGCATGAATGACACCCTCAACCACAGGCCACCACAACCATACACGTGAGAGTTTAGCTGTCATCTTATAGATGTGTAGCAAATTGTTAAATTCAGGGATGCTGAATGGGTATGAATGGAGGGCCAGGGGATTCTTTTAGATTCTTTTAGGATTAAAGTCCTAAGTAGGAGTCAAAGGAATGACTATAAGGCTAGAGAACGAGCTTCACAATTTTGTGTGGGGAGCAGACTCTGGTCATGGGATTTGTATACTATTCTAGGAAACCATGGGAGAGCGGAAGAAAATCAGGTTATAGGATGCTCTACCAGTTAGAAAAACTTGTACAAACATTTGAAGGAACTGTGGATTTAAGATAATGAAAGTATTTGCCTGTGACTGACTTGTTTGACTTACAGAACACTTGTAAGGCTATCCACGTTGTGACAAATGACAGCATAGTACTTCATTGTGTACATGAACTACATCTTCTTCACCCATTCTCCTGTTCTCAGATACTTAGGCTGACCACGAGAAAGGCCAATGACTATTGTAGGGGCAACTGCTCTTCGCTCACCAGCCTAGCCTAACCTGTTTGCTAGCACTTGCCATGATGCATGTCAGCAGTCCATTGAAGAGTCTGAGGTCCCAGTGTTCTCTGATGTGGGCTGTCAGTGTGAGACCCTATTGTCGCCACAGATTTTAGAGTGGCAGCTTGGGTGTCTGGCAGTAAGCTCACACCTAAAGAGAGCTGGAAACTCATTTCTGGGAATATTTTTCAGCCTTCTATTCACTGGTTTGCGAAGGTCTATGACTCCATATAACCTGAGCAAAAACTGACTGGGAAAAGTGGTAGAAGCCGTATTTGTTGGTATAACATGCTGTACTATAGTTAGGAGGAACAAAGGAGGAGCCTGCTGCCAATGTCTCTCAGTTCATTCCATCCTCTACATCATGTTGGCTTTGGGTCCTCACACTTAGGCGTCTACATCACCCCAGCTCCTCACGTCTGTGCCCTTCTTTGGAAGACCCTTCCCTCCCTCTTATGTTCTGTTCACAGCTTGTGAAAATGAAGCTATGCTCTTTCTTTAAGGTCCTGAAGTTCTACTCAGTCTGGAGCAATGGTATGGTCATATGCCCCCAGCACAGCAGTTTCTACTTAGCAAATGCCCCTTTCTCCATTGATTTCATCCTTCAGGGAATATTTTGGAGCACAACTGTGCCAGAATCTCAGGGTGGCTGTAGGTAGCTGCTTCTGTTGGAATCCCTTCAAGAACATCTTTAAATAAACTGGGTAGTGGCATCTTCTCCCCACCTTCTTCCTCCCTCTCCTCAAGGTCCTCCTTAGACCCCAAGCATGAGAACTAAAACCCCACCAACCTTTCTCTGCATGGCTATAGGCTGTCCACATCTTTATTCAACCAAGTTTTAAACTCAGGAGGAAGGTCACTTAACATTACTGCCTGGGGGGTAACCAGGCCCCATACTTAGCATTATAATACATAGCAACCGACCAAACCTCAAGAAAAGCTGATTCTACCAAAATTGGCTACCAAAATTTAGTGGGGAGGGTGTGTTTTGTCCCTATTGGTACTCCTGGCACCAGTTCTTCAAAGTGTTCAGTATCTGTGGCCTGTGAAGCAGCTAACGTGCTCTGACTCCCAAGGGTTACACACCTGTGGTATGCTATGCTAATCCCGGAGAAACGTTAACTAAGAGAGCAAGATGTAAGAAGTTAAGGTGTTCACGTGGTTTCTAGTTAGAGGGAGAGGCAACGCTGAATACATCGGACTCCAGTCTCCCTTGAAGAGCTGAAATGTTTGTTGTACCAGTGTTACTATCCATCTATTGGCACCCTTATTCGCGTTGAAAGCACTTAGGACACTGTCGGCAGCTGGGACAATCAGAAAGGGTCATGAAAATCCCTTTGACCACATGTCTTCTGGAAATAACAGAGAACCAATTGCTCATCTTGGCAAGCCACATGACATCCTTAAATCCTACCGGAATTCCCAGGCAGCAGTTGTTGGCCAAATGAAAATGCATTAGTCCCCGAGCATCCCTACGAGCTGATCAAAGGACGTGCTCCCAGTTAGAGCATCTGCCAGTTGGCCAGCCACTTGACATGGCAATCTCACTTAGGGATTGCCTATCTCATTTTCACGGGAGTGCTTGGTACCGCTCTGGACCAACTCTTAGGACCTCAAAAACCACTGCCTTCTACATGCTTACCAACACATGGAATCCCTGTGCTGTTTGGCTTTGGAGATTGAGTAGCGATTTTCTAAGTTTAAAATACTGCCCCTTCTTAGGTTGGGAATGCTTGTACAAAAAAATCATGGTGTGTCTGTGTCTCTTTAATATCAAAGCAAATACATGATACGCTGAATCTGAGGGTGCATCTGCCTGAAGCTCTAGCACTGAGAGACGATGGCAGCAGGAGGGCCCAGAGTTTGAGTCAGTCTGGAATACATAGTTGAGACAATGTCATAAATGGAACAGATACACATCACAAGGCCTAAATTTATAGGTCTGTCTGCAGTATGGCTTACATGACATTGAAAACAACTGTGATCAGAATTCATGTTTATGTGGGAGAGGTCCACTTTATTTGCCAAAAATAAATGCTGATTATGGCACGATTTTTTTTTTAATCTTTATTAACTTGAGTATTTCTGATTTAAATTTCGATTGTTATTCCCCTCTCCGGTTTCCAGGCCAACATCTCCCTAACCCCTCTCCCTCTCCTTCTATATGGGCTTCCCCTCCCCATCCTCCCCTCATTACTGCCCTCCCCCCAACAATCACATTCACTGGGGTTCAGTCTTAGCAGGACCCAGGGCTTCCCCTTCCACTGGTGCTCTTACTAGGATATTCATTGCTACCTATGAAGTCAGAGTCCAGGGTCAGTCCATGTATAGTCTTTGGGTAGTGGCTTAGTCCCTGGAAGCTCTGGTTGCTTGGCATTGTTGTTCATATGGGGTCTCAAGCCCCTTCAAGCTCTTCCAGTTCTTTCTCTGATTCCTTCAACGGGGGTCCCGTTCTCAGTTCAGTGGTTTGCTGCTGGCATTCGCCTATGTATTTGCTGTATTCTGGTTATGTCTCTCAGGAGAGATCTACATCTGGCTCCTGTCGGCCTGCACTTCTTTGCTTCATCCATCTTGTCTAATTGGGTGGCTGTATATGTATGGGCCACATGTGGGGCAGGCTCTGAATGGGTGTTCCTTCAGCCTCTGTTCTAAACTTTGCCTCCCTATTCCCTGCCAAGGGTATTCTTGTTCCCCTTTTAAAGAAGGAGTGAAGCATTCGCATTTTGGTCATCCTTCTTGAGTTTCATGTGTTCTGTGCATCTAGGGTAATTCAAGCATTTGGGCTAATAGCCACTTATCAATGAGTGCATACCATGTGTGTTTTTCTGTGATAGGGTTAACTCACTCAGGATAATGTTTTCCAATTCCATCCATTTGCCTATTAATTCATAAAGTTATTGTTTGATAGCTGAGTAATATTCCATTGTGTAGATGTACATTTTCTGTATCCATTCCTCTGTTGAAGGGCATCTGGGTTCTTTCCAGCTTCTGGCTATTATAAATAAGGCTGCTATGAACATAGTGGAGCATGTGTCTTTGTTATATGTTGGGGCATCTTTTGGGTATATGCCTCAGGTAGTTCAATGTCCAATTTTCTGAGGAACCTCCAGACTTATTTCCAGAATGGTTGTACCAGTCTGCAATCCCACCAACAATGGAGGAGTGTTCCTCTTTCTCCACATCCTTGTCAGCATTTGCTGTCACCTGAGTTTTTGATCTTAGCCATTCTCACTGGTGTGAGGTGAAGTCTCAGGGTTGTTTTGATTTGCATTTCCCTTATGACTAGAGATGTTGAACATTTCTTTAGGTGTTTCTCAGCCATTCGGCATTCCTCAGCTGTGAATTCTTTGTTTAGCTCTGAACCCCATTTTTTTATTTGTCTCCCTGCGGTCTAACTTATTGAGTTCTTTGTATATTTTGGATATAAGCCCTCTATTTGTTGTAGGATTGGTAGATCTTTTCCCAATCTGTTGGTTGTCGTTTTCTAACAACAATATCCTTTGCCTTACATAAGTTTTGCAGTTTTATGAGATCCCATTTGTCGATTCTTGATCTTAAGAGCATAAGCCATTGGTGTTTTGTTCAGGAAATTTTTTCCAGTGCCCATGTGTTCCAGATGCTTCCCTAGTTTTTCTTCTATTAGTTTGAGTGTGTCTGGTTTGATGTGGAGGTCCTTGATCCACTTGGACTTAAGCTTTGTACAGGGTGATAAGCATGGATCGATCTGCATTCTTCTACATGTTGACCTCCAGTTGAACCAGCACCATTTGCTGAAAATGCTATCTTTTTTCCATTGGATGGTTTTGGCTCCTTTGTCAAAAATCAAGTGACCATAGGTGTGTAGGTTCATTTCTGGGTCTTCAATTATATTCTGTCTGTCTATCTGTCTGTCTCTGTACCAATACCATGCAGTTTTTATCACTATTGCTCTGTAATACTTCTTGAGTTCAGGGATAGTGATTCCCCCTGAAGTCCTTTTATTGTTGAGGGTAGTTTTAGCTATCCTGGGTTTTTTGTTATTCCAGATGAATTTGCAAATTGTTCTGTCTAACTCTTTGAAGAACTGGATTGGTATTTTGATGGGGATTGCATTGAATCTGTAGATCACTTTTGGTAAAATGGCCATTTTTACTATATTAATCCATGGCATGATGTTTTAATAGACATACAGCACATACTGATCAGAATAACTGACACGTCACCTCAGGTGTGTGACATTATAATCTACAACATTTAAGATCTTGTTTATTTCAAACATCCAACTAATTACTGTCAACTATAGTTAGCACACTGTTACAGAATCTTGGACAGTCCATCCCAATGTCCTCAGACAGGCAACACCTGAGGTTCTCTACCTTATCAACCTTATAGTGTGCTATACATAAGGAACATGGTTTGCTTATTTGTCTGACTCCAATTATATTTACAATTTATATATATTTCATACAACGTATTTTGATTATATTCACACATTTCCCAACTCCTCCCAGACCCAATCCTACCTCACTACCCCAACTTCATACTTTTCTTCCTTAATAGCCCATTGACTCCCAATTTGTGCAGCTCCTGGATCCAGAGCCACTCACTGGAGTATGGTCCACCTACCAGAAACCATACCCTCTAAAAAAAACAGAAACAATTCTCTTTCCCCTAGAAGCCACCAACTGTCCAGTTTTTTTAGCTGGTGGTGTGGGTTCATGAACGCCTCCCCACTGCAGGCTTATATGCTGACTGGGTTGGTCCTATTCAGGTCTAGTGCAATGCACATTGCTCAGTTCTATCCGCACTGCCTTACATGACGAGATTTTACCTGTTTTATGATTCAGTGTTCTACCATGAACACATACATCTTTTATGAAGTGACCTGTCAATGGGCACTTGTAGGTTGTTCCCATCTTTGGCTACTATGAATAGCTGTGCTACCATAGGCATCTGCGTCTCTTATTTACCATACTGACCTCAGCCCTTTCAGTAATGGATCATACTGACCTAGTTTTAGTTTTCTGAGGAATCCGTACCAGTTGCGTAGTGGCTTGGCTTGAAATTCCTACCACCCATATGAAGGCGTGTGTTTAATTCCAAGCGTCCCTCAAGGCTCCTGTGGTTTTGAGGGCTGTAAGGACTGGCTGGTAGCTTACTACTCACTCCTCATTTAGCTCTGTGTGTGTCCTGGCCCAAGCTAGAGGAGACATTGCCATTTGATCCTTTTGTGTTTACATAAAGTGTGGATGGTCAACCTGCCTCTGGGCTAAGCTTTTATCACAGGTGACTATAGAAGGACCAAGCATGAGAATTCTGAGAGTTTGGTATATTTCACGTATATTTAACATTACGTAGTCAAACTAAGTAGAAGACTGAAAAGATCTTAAAACTGCTTCAAGTATTGTCAGTTACTTATGAAATTTCTTAGTCACTTTCTGGGAGCCTAAAGAGCAGTCAATCAGAATACCTGACCTAATGTAGCCCAGGCGGGGTCAGCAGTCTCTCTTGAGGAAATTTACCCTCAGCTGGAATCTGAAAGGAATGCAGCATTTACCGTCCGCATAAGCAATTCACCCTGCAGACAACAGCAAAGGCAATATACTCGAAAGAAGGAGTCGCAGTAGACAGATACCTATAGTCCTTCCAGTCTCTGTAACACTCATTATTCCTGAAAACAGCCTATTTTGGTTTCTTGTTTTATACATTTTCACAAGAGCTAGCATTTATTGAATACCTAGTTTTAAACGCTTCCCTATTCTTTATGCCATGTGATTTTCAACACTTCAAGACCGACTTGTATCATTGAGGAAACCAAGACCCAAGACACACTAATGCTAAAAAGCAGAGTGGAGTTTCAAATCCTGGTCTGTTTTAACTGCAAATATTAAGTCTCTTTCTACTTGACACTCTCACATTCAGGCAATGGTGGCATGGTGCCAAGGATTACTCACAATTTACTGCAAAAACACTTCTAGAAGCATCAATACTCCTGCAAGCTTATGGCAGCAGACTCAAGCTCTGAAACCCCTTTTATCCAGTCAGTTATTATGGACTGGGAAGCAAGACGCCAGAGAACACTGTGGGGAGTAGGCTGTAGCCAGTCTGTCCTAAGGTTCACTGGGTGTGACGGAAATGACAGCAACAGGAAGCATAACCACACAAAATCTGAGTCCTAGCAGCTTTTGCTCCACCTACTAATACTTCCTTTACACTTTCAGCCATACTGATCTTTCTTTACCTGTCCCTAGGGTCCCCCTTCTGCAACACTGGGCCCATTTATTAATTACCCCCTTCCCTGGTCTAAATCTTCAAATCTTTTATTGCTCAGTAACTCACCTTCTCCGAGAGGCTTATCCTGACTAACCTACACTAATACTGCAGCCTATCCTACTCTCTGGACCTATGACGTCACTTCGTGACTTGCCTCCCTGTCAGACAGAAGCTCTAAGAGAGCACAGGATTTGTTCTATGTGTGGACTCCAAGCACTCTGCCTAGGTTTAGAATTACCTTAAGACAGTGCTGTCTTTCAGCACAAGCTATCAGACAATGGTCATCATTATTCATGTAACTACTGAACTTAAAAAATTCACTTAATTAGCATGAAATAGCTCTAGGTAAAGCAAATGAAATATTGGCCATGGTACCTTTTTCAGTCAACATTTCTCTTGTGATATATCACCGAGTATATTCCAAAATATACAGCTTGAAACACAACTTTTATTAGAAAAGTTATACATAACATAGCATCGACTATTTTCAAGAACAATATTAAACCCAATAAGCGACAAAAACCGGACTAACAAAATGTGTAACAAGAAACTAATGACCTTTCTATAATCAACATTCAATTATCTACAGTGTCTTTTTACAAAGGGGATCCATGGTTTCCAGGCACGTCTTACTGAAAAGAAACCGCAAGAGCATCTATACACTTACCATTCTCGAGAAGCTCAATCATTAAAATAGTAATTACGAGTTCACAAATTTAAAATATTTCACATAATTTTAAATTACTGGGTATACATGGAAGTCTTAGTTTTAAAACTGATTTCCCCCCCATAAAAGTGCCAACACTTAAGCTAGAACTTTCAACATAATTTTGTCCTACAAAGTGAACACATGTTTTGATATTTATATAGTCACATAATTTCTGGTACTATCTGGTCTGTTAATAATAAAGCCTTTATTAGGATGTTTTTTTCCATTTAAATTATAGGAAACTGATACAGGATTACAGTTGCAAAGTTATTAAAATAGTTTCAAATACAGGAGTGTGCAGCATTGGAAGATCAGTACTAACATTTATAATAAATATCAGAGAAGCCATTAGTTTTTACAGCACTGTTTGCTTAAAGGAAGTCAATCTGGTGTAGTTTCTCATTGGTTTGCCCTTCAGCAGGCAGGGGAATTTCTATTTTCATGATCTCATTACTCAAGCAAACATCCAGACACCTTTGAGAAAGCGATCTGCAGCCCTTGAGGAGTCCCGTCACTGCAGAAGTCTGGTCATTCTGAGCTGCACTAGCGTCAGAGTTCCTAAGAGTCACGGAATGATTTCAGAACATAATAGTCGAAGAGGATCAGTCAGCACAAACTCACAAGTTCTTGCTCATTATGAACTGACTTACTTTAAAACATGATCAAGAAGACAAGCACGATGCCTCACATACTATCCCCAGGTACAGTGGTTAACCAGACTGTTGGTTTCACTGATGGGAAGACATTTTTCTCTTCCTGTCAAGGGACTCAAACCACAGTTCTTAAAGTGTCAGGCATTTTCCTAGGCAGGTTTTTCTTTTAAACAAAGTAATGGAAAACTAACATAAAAATGGGGACTTTTGACTGTTACTCCATATTCTTACATGCACCAATATTGCACACATCTGCTCTGAACTGTTAAAAGTCTTCTGGGTTCTTGGGGTACTGTCTTCTCCAGGAATACAAACCCAACCCAAATAAGCAGTTTCCCTTAAAAGATGGTCGACAAAATTAGAAACACTGGGGGAAAAAAAATGAAGAAAGAAAAGGCAAAGATTTTGTACGAACAAAAATCTAAAAACTTCCTTAAAGGGTTCTGGTGCCCTACACATGGGGCAATTTGTACGTCCTAGTGAGTTAACACTAGCTCTAAAGCGTCTAGCTCCTCAGATGATGTGGAACCTTGGTCCAGGTGTTGCAATGATGTCACTGTACGGCTCTTCCTGTGTGAGCTCGATGGCTTGCTGCTTTTTAAGAACCAAAAAGCTGTAGAACTTTGCTGCTGCCTGCTTTCGGTTTGTGTTTCGACATAGCTCAAGCAAACTGATCGACTCTGCTCCAGTTTTAGCAAGAGCTCGCTGAAATAAAACACAACAAAGCGGGTGAACTTAAGTAACTCACACAATAAACTAGTACTTGGATGATGCAATTTTGGCACTCCCAAAGCAAGCTCCCTTTGGCTGGAGCAGAGACCGGACATTCATGTAGTTATGCAAGGGGTTACTGTGCTAATCAAGAGGTAAAGGGCCACAGCACATTAGCTAAAGGCATAAAAAGTCCAGGCAGTAAGTGAAGTTGCTACACTATAGATGAGATAATAAAACCAAAACCAAACCAGCCCTGGCAACACCACAAACCCTAAGTATCAACCATTCCTTCATTTGAAGAAATGAAAGGAAATCGCCAGAATGTCATGGGTGCTCAAGCCTCATCTGTATTTGGAATCCTGAGCCGAGCTTATTGGCTCTCAATGACTTAGCACATTACCGCTGCTAATCAAACAGAAGACAGAAATGCACATACACAGGTGCGCTCTGAATCAATGCACCACAGGTCTGCTTTTTAGGATAATCATGGCTAGCTATATGCCCTAGCTTAACATTTCATGTATGTAATTAAGATACTTCAAAGCAATGTAGTCCTGGAGAAATTCCCACAAAGGCATGCTCCACGGTTCTACCAGACTGGCTTTCTAGGAAAGAATTCTTTGTAGACTGCTGGCATACCTGAAGACCATGAAGCATCTGCTGAGTCCTTTTGTTCCATCTCCTCTCCTCTTGATCCTGATCACCCCCTGAAGCATCTTCATCCTGAAAAAAAATAGCCATTAGAATTGAAAAATCTGCCTGCTGAAATGACTACTTCCCCATATACAGAAACCTTTTAACAGTTGGACGCGTTTGGACTCGTTGACAGAAAACTGCGATCTTGCCTTTTCAAAATCATTTGCCATCGGCTATGAACCTTGATCACAAAGGATAGCTCTTGTAAGCAAACACTTGTACATAATGTCTCTGTAATGCTCTGCAAGTCATAGAACATGGATTGTTGCAGGTCACCTAGTTAAGAACTTTGTGCCAGGACTCAAATCACATAAAGTACAACATTTCCTTCAATTATATAGAGCTGTAAATAAAACACAGCAAAACACCAGGATGCGCAACCCTGGACGATGACAGTCTAGTTACTGGGAAAGGTTAGTTAATGTTGGATGATAACTTTGTAGTATGATATTCTGGGTCATCTCTGACCAATACCAAAGAGTCTGCATTTTATGTGAACAACTCAGATTGTTTCTATATTAAATGATGTACACTGTTAATTATTAATGTATGCTTTATTTTACCCTAACCGTCCAAATGGCTTTTTGAATCCTAAGTTGTATGGGCCAGGAGCTGCCAGGTTGCCCAGAAACACTGGGTTTTAGACAGCACGCTCTAAGAAGAGCCACACTCTAAGAAGAGCTAGTGATGGCAGCTTTACCTAGAACAGCAGTGTTTTAATACTGATTCACAATAAATCTGAGATAATAGCATAATCCAACCGCTTGACACTAAATTTTAGTTTAAAACACTGTAACATCACACAAAAGGAAAGGATCTACTTCTGTCACTGGTATGAAGGCAACTAGAAACAAATGGCTGTTAGTAAAACTACTGTAGGCAATATATAAACAGGTTTGGGAAAGATCTTAACAATTCATTTAGTTATCTGGAAAAAGTTTCAAAGGCAAAGGTTTAAATAGATACATACATGATAAAAATATCAGATGAAGAGTTAAGTTATACTACACCTCAAGAAAGATCCAGAAATCAGCAAGATAAAAACTTTAGAGAGGATCTTAACATAGCCCAGGGAGAAAGGGGACGCATGTCTAAAACACTTTCCATTCTGTAAAAAGGAACAGTGCTCCAAGCTCCACTCCCACGAGCCAGGTCTCACTCTGGTTTAATTAAAACAAAACCAAAACCCGGCACAAATGGAGTATGTCTGGCTGTTTGATTTCCAGGCCGCAGGCAGGTTAGACCAGAGGCTGGCTTTAATAGCAGCAAGAATCGACTACCGACCACAAGATGATAAAATGCAATTTAGAAGTCTAGCAACAATCTGTAAGGGCAGCCCCTGCCTTTCCTCTGAGGAAAACTTGGAATTATAACAGCACAAAATCTGATGACTCACCACACTAAGAATTTATTCTAATTTTTATTCTTTTAAACCTTTTAGTTTCTTACCTCCTCCTCTTCTTCCTCCTCCTTCTCCTTCTCTTTCTCCTTCTCCTTTTCTGGTAGAAGCTCTAACTCCGGTATCAGCTGACAGATATTGGGAGGTTCTTCTGGGGGAAGTTCTACTGGTGGTATTTCCATTTGCTCTACCTGCTGAGGCTTAAACAATAAAAGAACAAAAATCAAGATGCGGGTTTTAATGGCACCTTCTCTAAAATGCAGGATCACGCCAACTACTTTAAAGCTACAATAACTTACTATCCCATGTTCCTTCAGAAAGACCTCTGGACTCGGCAGCAAGAAACATGGAAAAGGACACTGTTTCCTGAGTCTGTATTATTTCATTTTTAAGGTAAACATTTGAGAGCATTAAAGAGACTGCCCGGAGAGCAGCGTTGCGGTTACAGTCTATATGACCTGTCCAAGGAGAAAGAGCTCTCACTGACAAGTCCTTTCCAGCACAGGGCACTGAGAAGCTTCGCTAGGCCAGCAATAAGCTGTCCTGTCGGTAGTTTTGATGAGGACCTAAACAGGAGCCTAGTGTCACCAGAGTCCTGCTTTCCCTTCAAAGGAATTTATTCCACAGACTTAAAACAGGAGTCCTAAACCAGATACCACAGCTAGTTTTTCTCTTCTAGCAGGACTTCATGATAGCCAAAGTCTGTCGTTGTCAGTTATGGCTTCATTGGTTTTCAGCTCTCTACATACCAATCATTTAATGACTTGCCCAGTACTTGAGAGATGTAAGAATTCTCACGTAATTCTAGTTCAGAACCACTCACTTCAGTGATTAAGGTTACTGATTCTGGACCACTCTGAAGCAAGACCATTCACAAAGAGCCAATAAGTCTCTGCTGAGTGCATTAACATCCTTTCCCACATATGACAAAGACTGCTCCTAATTCTGCTGTCACTCTTGTAGATCCACTTTTTGCTATCCTCTGCCCAAACCAAGAGACTCCTAAGTCAGACTCCTTAAACGCCTCTTGCAACTAACTGCACGACCATCTCTCCCACCCATGTTTTTCTTTGTACTTACAGGCATCGCAGGCTCCGGGTCTACTTGCCCAGCTTTTCGCTTAACTCCCTGAGGGGGTGGTGGAGGCATGGCCGACTCTTCTATGTTTGTTCTGCTGGCCTCCATCACTGAATCCTGAAGGCGGCTTGGCTCTTCTATAATGGGCTCATCTGCAATTATCACAAGAAAACAATTTAGTTTTCAACAGTATTTTGGAACAATCTACTTTTAAAATTGGTATATTAAGATTCAGATATAGTTACTTTCCCTAATGAAGACAGGCAGTGAAGCACAAAGATGATTCAGTTGGGGAGGAGTATTAAAAGTAGCTTACAATCCTGTGAGATACCCTTTTATCACCAATTCAGTCGGCTGAGCCCTGCAGCTTTCTGAACTTGAGTTTCCAATCCAGCAAGGTGAGGAGACTCATGCATCTCCGTGCCTCCCAACCAAGCACACCCCTTCACCCTAGAGCACTGTGGCTGTGACGTTTAAGACATTTCCAACTTCATCCCCCCAGCAGAACTAACCAATGACGTCACGCTGCGCCTGCTGCTGCTGTGGCTGCGGCTGCTGCTCCTCTCGGGGGACCTCTGGGTTCTCGAACTCTTTGAGGAACTCATCCAGATTATCTGCCTCTCCCCCTTTCCTTCTTTTCCTAAGGTCTTCTGGTACAAGTGGAGTAAGGCAGCGTGTAAAGAGCTATAAAAACATAAGCACAGCATCAACTATAAAGCCATGGATTGGAAGACTCATTAGCATCTGTACTGTTCTCACTGAAGAACATTTTAATATAGTTTAATATAGTTCATAATCAGGAAGCAGCATACGCACACTTTAGCATTTTTATTTCACATTCTCACATTTGTTTTGAAAAACAAGTATTCAAATTATAAATGTAGCCATTTCAGAAAGTGGAAAACAATGATATTAAGCTTTAAGGTTTCTAATTTATTTTCCTGCAGTTATTTTCATTGATAAATTGAACATACAACCTGTCCCAGTACGCAATGCTTGCACCTGTCTTCACACGGTTTCTTGACTATCTCACACAACACCACAACCTATTCTTACTTATTATTAACAAGCATGTAAAATATGTGATTATTTCACAGACGAAGAACACCTCATAGTTTAGATTTTTATTACCCTCTATTCGTATGAACAGGGTATTTTATGACATTTTAATACAGGTACATGAGCTAGCCCGTCTACATTCAAGCATAGTAAGTTTAGTGGTGCATACATGAGCATGCACGAGGGGTTATCTATACAAATACAGGCATGTGACCTGTGGTTTTGCCACTCAAAATATATCCTTCCAAAGCATAAACATTTTTACCAGCATCCTTCGAAGCTGTTTGCACGGTTTCCATTAAAGGGCAGCCACCATAACCTTGCTGCTTTGGAGTATTAGAGAGCACCCGGCTGTTCCCCTGCACATCTGAGCTCACCAATCTCACAGCACCATCCCCAGCAGCAGGCGTCCTGTACAGTTAGTTTACAGTAGTCTGGAGCTCCAATGTGCCCGGGGCTGCGCAGGGGCACTTGTGTAGAGCCAGGATTCCACTGCAGGAGCAGCAGAGCTAACTGCAGAGTGAAGCACGGCGTTCTGAAGCCATGTACATTAAGAGTGGATAGCTGGGCACTACTCTCAACAGCGATAGTCGACACCAGGGAAATCACATCCCGTCAGTGTCCGTGTCCGAGCACAGCGCACTCAGCAAGCTGTGATGTAAAGTGGAAAGAAGAACTACGTATCTAAAACAAAAACTGTCCAAGCCAAGGTTTTAGATGTCACTGTTTCTAGAAGACAAAACACACAATTAACCCTGGCAGCTGCACTACCTTCAGTAGTCGGTTATTCCACAACGGCTGAGCTGGTAAGGAGAAGAGCTTCTCCACCCCTCCCGTCTCTTTCCACATCATCAGCTTCTTGGTGGGCGGGGCCAGGTCCAGAGTTGTAACAATATCAGAGTAATCACTGAGTTGGGCTCTAATTGTCTTACTATCCAATTCCTTGACACTGTCAACAATCAGCTTCCTCTTCCTCTTGGCTTTTGTTTCTTTGACTAGAATAAAAGAATATAAGATCATTTTTGTGAGAGGCCAGCCTAGAACACCCTCCTCATCTTGGGCTGGGGCTATCCTCTACCTTTCTAGACAAAGAGCATAGGAGCAAGCCCTCATAAAGACAATATGTCTAAACCGAAAAATTTCAAGCATTATTTACAACAGAGATGTAATTTGCTGACTGCATAAATCCACACTTTACTATAAAATAGGTAAAATAATCTAAGGGTCAATCCCTTGAAGTCCACAGAGCTTTATTCTGTAAGCAGTACACACGTCACACCTGTCACTCAACTCTGACATTCTTTGAAAGTGTGCATATTTAACTTTTAATTAAATCTTTGCTTTTTGAGAATATAATTACACCGTTTCCCCTTCACCCTTCCCATTGCATGTATGTGGGTGTGCGAGCACGCAAGTACTCATAAATATGACCTATTCAGTCTACATGATGTTACTTGTATGTATAACCTATTCAGTCTACATGATGTTACTTGTATGCATGCAAGTTTTCAGGCCTGACCACCTGTTAGTGATGAGCCAATTCTGACTTTCTTTTGAGAGAGGCAGGGTACTGCATATGTGGACCAGTTTAGCCACAAAGTCCGAGATCCACCTGCTTCTGCCTCCCAAGTGTCAGCATGCCTGGCTAGTTCTAACACTTTAAACTCGGACTATGAAAAAGAACTAACTTTTAGCAAAACAAACCAAAAAAAAAAAATTATTTTGTTTGAAATAGGCCAAATATATAGAAGCCCAGTATCTAAAGTAGTCTAAGTTGCCTAGAAAGGATTCCGCTGTATGGCATTTACTGTACTAGTTATAATTCATAAATGACAACTACACAGAGCTGCTTGATCAAGGGGAAGAAGCCCAGAGTCAATCGGGGTCTGGAAACACATCCTGGCATACCTTAGCTGTTTGCTTCTCATTCATATCACTTTACAAAGACACCTGCATCTGCAGAGACTTCTGGGATTGATTCAATCTCACTCTCATACATTAACCCATTTCATAAAAAAGCATTCACGAGTTTTATAACATAAAAAGATGGATCTCTCTGTAACTGTCCTTCTGTTACAGTGCCTTCCCTTCTCCCACCGTGAGCTATCATTCTTACTGACTAGAATCCTCTCACAAAAAACTGTCATGTTCTTCCTAAAAATACATTGAAAAAAAAAAGGGGTGTGTGTGTGTGTATGTGTATGTAGCACATGTGTAGGCCAGAGGACAACTTAGGGGCATTGCTTCTCCTCTGCCACCATGTGGGACACTGGGATTGAAGGAGCTCAGATCCTCAGGCCTGCTGAGAAACACCTTTACCCACTAAGTCATCTCGCTGACCCAAGACTACTGTTGTTAGTTTTATGAGGACTCCCAAAGACTAAAACACAGTTACAGAAAGCCAGTCCTGTAATTTTACACTTTGCAGCACCCTGTATAGCTCTTCTACCAGACATCAAATTATAATGGACAGAGTGATGACTGTGATAGAGTATGAGCAAGAAGCTTATCTTCAACAGCAGAGAAAGAAAACACCTAGGACCTTATGTTCTACACACTGTGAACTCTATTTGCTCACCAGTTATATCAATGGGCTCCAATGCAAAAGCTTCTTCCTCATTTGGGACGAGTGTTGTCTGATCAGTCATGGTTGGCATTGGTTCAACAGGATCCACAGAGTCAGGACTATCAGGCCCACCCACTGTAAAAGCAACATGGTTATAACAGGCTTAGGTATAGCACGCAAACTCTACAAATGGAAAAAGAAACCCCTTTCAGGAAGTGGAACAAACCTCATGGGTTTGAAGGAAACTACTGATGTATTTGCAAGGCAGTCCCTGAAGAGTTCAACTCCAATGTACAAGTGAGGGGAATAGCACTGAGTAACACCAAAAACCAAGAACTGGCAATCAATCCTAACCAAGCCAGTCAAGGGTGCTTACTGCTACCAGGAGGTAGTTCTGTGTCACCACCTGCTTTGTGATGTGTCTCTTTCATTGCTACACCATCAACCCCAAGAATCCTGGAACATAACATGCTTACACGAGCCATTGTCATCTTCATCCATATCATCGTGTGCAGGCTGCTCTGGCAACATGACCCCTGTCTCAGACAAGGCAGGGGGGTCGTCAAAGATGCCACCATCATTATTACTTATAAGTTTGTCGTCTGAAATAGAAATTGAAGTTAAAATTTGAAAAAGAAATGCTATAATCACATTAACTAATCTAGGAAACAATGGCATTAGGTTTAAGGGAATTAAATTTAAATCCATATTCAATTTGTTTCTCTTAAAGTAGTTTATAAAAGCGAAAACACTTAGTATCTAAAAAAAAATTCTACCAATCACTTTTAAGTTCATACTTTCACAAAAAATATCTATGTGTGGTAACACATGCCTTTAATCCCAGCACTCAGGAAATAGAGGCAAGTGGACCTCTGTGAGTTTGAGGCCAGTTTTTTCTACAAAGTGAATCCCTGTCTTGACCCTCTACCCCCAAATCTACTTATTAGATGTTAAACAAATGCAGCAGCTTCAACGTCTAGTGAAATTCAGACCTCTGATCAAAGCATGTATATAAAGGTAAACACTTTTGGTTAGTTTTCTAGAGAGCTTTCGTGAGACAGCTGATTCCCATTTGTACACTGCATGCTTAGCCCTCAGACTTGGGGACTGTTCTGAAACAGGAGAACAAGCACGACCACCTACCCAATATACCACCATCATTGCCTTCTCCAAAGTTATCATCTTTGTACTGGTCCTCATACTCTAAATGGTTAATCTTTTCATTCAGGTTGCTGGTGCTCTGCTCAGGCTCTAGGAGGAGGTTGGAAGCACTGGTGCTCACTAACATGTCGTCATCCTCGAAAGCACTGCCTTCTCTCATGATTTCACGGTCATCCATTCCAAAGTCACCTAAACACATTAAGTACGTCATTAGCTGTGAAAAGTCAAAAATGCTACTGTTATAATAGTTGATGTTTTATTACAATTATGATGCCATATTGCTTCCTGAAACCTTATTTGGTGGCAAATATTCAAGTATCTGACGTAAACTTTGTACCTCTGGGGAATGCCTAACAAAAGTCAGATTGCATAGGGTAAACTAAGCATGCACAATTAACACTCTGACTACAACTGATAAAGTGGGACTGTGCAAGACCGAATGTGTACTTGACCACTTCGGTTTTGAACAGTGTTATAGCAGTACAAGCAACTGTTCTAAAACGGCTACTTTACAGTAGCATTACTATAGTGCTTGGAGTTTCCACACAACTTCAAATAACAGGTTCTCTCACTGCACAACCAGCAGCAGGAGTAAGAACCCCAACTTTGGTACAGCAACTGAAAAGATGTCTGACATATAATAGCACAAACTAGACACAGTTTTTCTGTCCTCAGGTGGGAAAATGTTAACCCTAGTAACCTTTTTAATTCCCGGCAATGTAACAACATAATTAAAACATAACTAAATGACTAGCAATTTGCTTTTACCGAAGTCATTTTCCTGTAGGATACTGATGTTCCCAACTTCTTCTCTCATGGTTATCTCTTCTACTCTGCTCTGGTTCAAGCTGAACTGCTGGGCGACGTCAATGTCACTTTAAACAAAATTGAAACACAGCAAGTTTCACAAAGTATGCCAATTTCTTCTAGATACCCCTTTGAGAAGTTTAATACTTTATTAAATATTAATATTAAAAAAATCAACATAGTCCAAACTTAATTTGTATTTAGAAATTTAAATCCATTAATGACAGGAAAGAAAATATCATACATTAAAACCACTACCTAAGGTAATTTGGTAAAGACTTACAGATTATGAATTAGATGAAACTTACAGGATCTGTATAATTCTAACTTTCCCTAGTGTTTCTGAAACTTGTTCATCTATTAACAAATGACCTCTCTTATAATTTGAAAGTAGACAACATTAAACATTGATGAGAACACCACTGGCAAATGCATAAGCAAATGATCAATAGATGGAAAGAGATGCAGAGCTAGACTTCTAAAGACTGATAGTTACTGGACAGAGCAACCAAATGCATTCTGCAGACTTCATGTACCCCTCAACCAAAAAGAAGAAAGCTAAATGTAGGAATCAACTGGGACATTTAAATACTGACTGGATATATTAAGAATCACTGGTATTTCTTGTGAGGACGGTGGTGGTGCACACCTTTACTCCCAGCACTCAGGAGGCAGAGGCAGGTTGAGTTTGAGGACAGTCTGGTCTACATAGTGAGTTCCAGGATAGCCTGAGCTAACTAGTGAGGCTTGAAAAAACCCAATATAAAAATACCAAACCAAACAAAGCAGAGTATTATGGGTGTCTAAAAATTCCTTGTCTCTAAAGATGCAAGCTTTACAGATAAAAACATCACCCACGGTTAGTATAAAGTGGGAAGGGGAGTTTAAATAGCCGATATTAGATGACTGTAAAGGCTACAGTTATTGACAGGAAATTCGTAATGCTATTTTTTTGAGGGGTGGGGAAGCTGGTGGATAGCACCAAGCCACAACCAACAAAATATAAAAATTGGGAAACAAACCAAAAACCCACTAGGAGTCACAGATCTTCTCAAAAAGCAAGAAAATTTGTTGTGAAATACACAGACAATTCAGTGTGGAGGTCTGGTATGGCAACACAGTCCAAGAATGAAGTAGTGTGAGACTTCTGAGGCCTTCTGAGAAAAAAATCCAAGTAAATGAGAGCCTTGTTTTGACCTTAGTTTCTCCAAAACACAGAATTATTCTTGGAATGTGTTTCTGTGCTCCTCTCAGGTGTAGCAGATAGGAGTTTACTTCAGCTGTTGTTAATCATGTGACTCTATGGAAAAGCCTGCCCTTGTGATTGGACACCTTATTCAGGTGACTTTTTCTGTGGTGGAGACAAAGTTTCTCTGTGTAACAGCCCTGGCTGTCCTTGAACTCAGAGATCTGCCTGCTTCTGCATCCCCAGTGCTGGGATTAAAGGCTTACATTACCACACTCTGCCAGCTGAGTATAAACTGTGTCTCTGAATAAAGTTGGCTATTTCATGCAACTTTAGTCTGCTTCATTTTGAGATGCAACTCGCCCAGGCGCACACTGACGACTAGAGTGGTAAATAGGCTGACTGCCAACTGCGCTCCCCAACACTCAGTAGGTGTAGCCACATCTACCAGCACATCATGGAAGTTAGATGTTAATGCCGGGAGGAGGAAGGAGGAACAATAGTCCTCTGCCAAAACAATCATCTCCATTTGACTTTTTTCTCTTAAATGTTTGTTTTAAACAATGACACCTTTGTATTCTTTACAGAATAATGTAAGTCATCATATATGTATTTTTAAAAATTACAGCTTTCAGTAGTTTGCTAAGACAACAGTACATAACTGTAATACCTCTGAAAAGAAATCTTGAAACAAGACCCAAGTTTAATGATAGCACCGCCTAAGTCTATCAGTATTCTCAAATTATAGCTGTGTTAGAAGTTGACAGCCACAAGATTTTCTCAGAGAGGGAAAAAAAAACACATTTTCTAAACTGTACATCTTATAATTAACATATTCATAAATCAAGACTGGTGCCTTAGTATCAAACACTAAACAATGTACAAGATGAGGGCTTAGGAAGGAGGAAGGAAGTGATAAGAGAGGAGAGACGCAGACATACTCTAAGTCTGGCAGTGGCTGGTCAAAATCGTGAAATTCCTCAGGTAAAGTAATGGCATTATAAGCCGCTTCCCGATTTTCCTCAGGTAGATCGACAACACCTGGAAAAGAGAGATGAGGCTTGAAGGCCTGAGTAGATTACATGTGGGTCAGAGGTAGCCCACGCAGCGTCTTCAGACAGAAGCACATCTTTTGTCTACTGTCATGTTAGCATGAGCTACAGCCCCTGTTCTACATGTCCAGGCACTGAATATCTAAAACAGCACGCCAACAACACTGTTAGTCTTCTACTTTTTACCATGAACTTATCAGGGGTAGTATCAATGGTTACAAAAAGTATAATAAATATAATAATTGTGCTTTCTTTGTGAGCAGTGTGGAAGCCAGAGGTCTAGGTCAGGGGACTTTTCCCAACTGCTCTAGACCTTTCTTGACACAGGGTCTCATTACATTTGAAACTCAACAATTAAGCTGGTTGGGCTGTAAAAGAAGTCTAAGGGACTCTTTCTTCTTCCTTAGCACTGGAATTACAAATGCCACACCAAGCCTGGCTTTTGTTGTTGTTTTCTTATAAGGTGGGTGCAGGACTCATGCCCTTTGTGTTTATAGAAAAAAGTAATAACTAAGTTATTATTTAGGATAGGAGTTGGTTATCTTAGGAATAGTACCACAAAATTTTAGCTATGTTCAAAATTTTCCATGATTAAAGTATTTAAAAATAACATGACAAGTATTAAGGACAAAAAAAATTACTGTCTATTTAGCATAGTATAGACACAATAAATTTATTAGAAAAAAATAGGTAGTTTACTGTCATGTATTAAAATAGAAGTATTAGAATATAGCCTCACCACAAGCTGTTATATAAAAGCACACCTTATACATCCAAAGTTGTTGTTATTGTTATTATTGTTGTTGTTGAGACAGGATCCTCTCCCTCAACATATATCTCACAGATTCTGCAAGGCTAGCTGGTCAGAGAGCCCCTGGCATGAGCCCATCTCCTCCTCCCTTCAGTTAGGATTAGAGGCAGGGCCCACCATTTTTCCATGGGCACTGGAGACTAACCTCAGGCTCTCCTTGTTTGCCTCCAAGCACGTTGCCCACTCAGCTAACCCCACCCCATATTCTGATCACTTAGAACAGCAACATTTCATCAGTGCTAAAATTGTTGAGTGTGAGTTCAGATGAATACTCCAAATACTATTTACTTTGGTTGGTAGAATCCAAATCTAGAACCAAATCTTACCCCAAGCAAAACAATTATAATGACTTGACAATGAAATGTCTCAGGATTAAAGCATATGTGATTTTAAAAGTACATTAAGACTGTTCAGGAAAAAAATAGCCAGAACCCCCTTCAGTCGCATTTTCTGAGCCACCTTTTATAATTCATCACAGAACCACAGTTTTCAGCATTTTTGCTCTGATGACTCAGCTGTAAGTCTGAGAATGGAAATAGTTACCTATGAAGGGCTCCTTACACTGCTATGAAAATAAAACACACCTATGTAGAACAGGCAATCAGCAGTTTCCACCGTGGTAGAAAGCAAGGCACAGTACCTGGCCGAAAAGCCATCTTTATTTTAATAAATGCTTCATTACAGTCTGCGAGGAGGTATTTGGCTTTCCTGTGATAGATGCGGACTACGCCCAGGAGGAGGTGTCCTGACGTCCGCAGCGCCATCTTCACCTGTGAGACATTAAATCCACTGTCTTTAAACCTTCGAGGCAGGTGTACTTTAAAGTGAATATCCTGTGCTATTCATAAGGACCTTTCGCTTTTTTGTATTTTCTGGGTGATTTAAAGTTGGTTAATAAATATTGCACCTTACCATTTACTGTGAGTTCCACTAACACAGACTGAACAACACTAACTCATAAATTCACTTAGACATAAAGGTAACTATGAAGCAGGAGGCAAACCTTCCTGTGGACTTTACCATCAGCACACCAAGGATTATAATTTTGTTTCAGAAGCAAACACTCCTGGCCTTAAAAAAGAGATGATTTCAGGCCTGTCTGTTAAAACTTGTCATGGACCAGGCGTACTCAACACGCTTCAGTCAACTCAGAAAGAGGGGTGGGGTTTGCCAGTGAATTTCTGAGAAAGACTTTCAAAATAAGAGAATGTCTTTGCCCTTCTCCCTTTCCTGCTGTGTGGAGACAGGGCGTGATGGTGTGTGAAAAAGACAGAGTCACTGAGCAGAATGCTAAGGCTTCGGCCATCTCTGACTACTGAGCCAACCAGAGCTGTCTTGGAATGTCCCTTTAACACTTTTCCCTTGTTAGGCCAAAGTTCATTACTTTCTACTACATCAGAAGACACAGTAATGACCTAAACAGACAAAGCATTAATGACCGAAACAGAAATATTCAAAACTTTCCTGGATACAAGAAAAAATAATGCAAAGAATAAAAAATATGAACTCAAGAGTTCCCCAGACAGCTCTTCAAATCATACCCATTAACTTAAGCTTCCCAAATTCTATGGTAAAAACATGCTTGTTAAAAGATATGTTTGAAATTATGTTCATTGTATGTGTACACTGCATTTGTGTAGGACCCCATCTGCAATCTTGTCTCTGCATTTGTGGTTATCTTATGTGATTTAAAGCAAAAATAAATTTGCTACTATAAATTTTTAGACAGTACCTCTTCTGTGTCTACAATTAGTAAATAATTGTGTTTGTGTTAATTTGGTTTACAGCGGGTAAAATGAGGTAAGACAAGCTTTCAAGCAGAGGGATGTAAATACAGTAGATAGGACACAGGCTGTATGCTAAAACAAAGGGTTCCTGGTCTAATGGGAGGACTTGGGAAAGTTCACAGAAGCTCCCAGTTAAGGGAGAACAATCCTAACCTCAACAGGAAAGGCTCCTCAGTGTCAGGTCAGTCTCACACTGTATTACAATACAAGCTGATAAAGACCCCCAAAGAAATGATTTCGAAATGTTAAGTGAGTACTTTGTGCTGTCCAACAGTTATCGTTAATGTCAAACTGTCTATATCTGTTACCACACTCTCACCTCTCAGACTTTCTGTAGTGTACACAGTACTCATACATACTGTAACAAGTATCCTTAAAGCCAAAGTAGTTTTGTATTTATGGATATTAAATAAAAGAATACAATCTCTCAAGTTCCTTCTTTAGTACATTTATAACTGATAAGTTATACAGCAATATATGGCAACCCAAAGTCCACTTTTGGTTTTAAAGTGCCTCTAAGCACTTGAATTTAATGGACAGAGCCATATACTCACCATCGTAGTTAAGGGAGCACAACTCTACTGCCCTAAATCAAGCCTGTGGTCTGCCCAGTCACACTTCCTTCTAGCCCCAAGCCCTCATTTTTCACTACCTTTATAGCTGTGCCTTTCTAAGAGTGTTCTGCAGTCAGAACCCTGCAGCAGGAAGCTTTTCCAGAGCAGGGCAATGCACAGGCCAGGTTTTATCAACCCATCCACTGAGGATCTCTTAAACACTTAGGATATTGCACGGCAAATCTGAGTCAAGTTGCTACGAACATCTCTTTGTTTTTAAATATAGACGTATAAGTTTTCAACTACTTCTGGGTAAGTATCAAGAAAAAAAAAGACTTCTTTCGGGCTTACAATGCAAAGTAAAGGAAACATTCCCACTTCGGTTTCCCTGCAGCTCCACCTTCTCCCCAATGGTTAATACCCCAAGGGTTTTAGATTTTGGTTTTTCAACAGACATGTGATGCCATTTGGTTGTTGGAATTTTTTATTTATTTTGTCACACAATGTGGAAACACCTTTAAATATATTTACTTGTTCTCTGCATATTTTCTTAATCAACATCTGACTAAAGTGTTTGGCATATTTTCTACAAATAGGGTTTGTCTGAGTCTTAATAGGTTATTTTCTAGTTTTATACTTCACATTTTAGGTCTATGACCCTGAGTTAACTTATTTTTGCAAGAAATAAGGTATGTCTCCAGATTTGTTGTCGTACATGCTGATATTATTTATTCTAGCACTATTTATTATAAAAAAGACCACCCTTTAAGAAAAACATTAATTTTTAACTCTTAAGTCTAAATACACATGTACAATGTTTATGTATGTATATGTCTATAGGGTTAAAGAACAATACCAGGGGTCAGAATTTTCCCACCACCATCTCTTTTCCTAATTACATTTATTTAGTGGGTACATTTGTGTGTCTGCCAGGAGACAACTTGCTGGAATAGGTTATCTCCTTCTATCTCGTGGGTTCAAGGGACTGAACTCACATAGTTAGGTCCCCCTTAAGCAAATACCTTAATCTATTGAACCACTGTTGGGGCTCTCCATGTTTGTCTGTCTTTCTTTTTTTTTAAGGTACACAAGGGCTTTCTCCTAGTTTGCCACCGTGCTGTGAACTCCAGTATAGCTAGCCCATGAGCCTTTGTTCAGCAGGGAGGTGGTGGTGGTGTGGTAACGGTGATGTTGGGGTGATGGTGGTGGTGTTGGGGTGATGGTGGTAGTGATGGTGGTGTTGGGGTGATGGTGGTGGTGGTGTGATGGTGGTGGTGTTGGGCAGGAGTTTCCTCCTTTTTCAAATCCCCCCACGCCACAGGTTTAGAGCCACTTCATTCTGCTTTTAAATGAGTTCTAGGGCCCTGAAGTTAGGTCATTAGGCTTGCACATCAAACACTTACTCATTAAGTCATCTCTCTGGCCTGAGGACTACCTTTCTCAACTGTATCATTTGCTGCTGTATCTTTCTTTAATGGCTGTATTATACAGAAAAGAGTTAAGACTTCAAAAAGTTAGAAATAAGGTAAACTATCCTAAGAGAAGGCTTAGGATAGTCACATTCAACCCAAACAGTGACTTAGAATTCCAGACTTAAAGTCCTATATGACTTTATGAACGATTTCACCTTAGCTGAAGTATGCTTCAAATCCTCTAAGTTCTACAGACAAAGGACTCTGGTGCTATGCAACAATTAAATGAGCTATAAACACAGTTTCTGAATGCAGTCAATTACAAGGCAATATAGCTTACTCTTATGTAGACGACACAACTAATACTGTGTATAATGTGAGCACCTACAACATTCTGCAGGAAAGCAACTACTATGAAAGAGTTCTCTAGGTGATACCGTTATTGATACTGTTTGTCTGTCAGGTCTTCATGATACTAAAAACTTTAAATGAGAATTGTCCTAGGAAGGATATGAAAAAATACCTACAATCCCAGTAAGATCCACGAGCTATTTAAGTCTAAAACCAACCAAATGTCTACAGAACAAACAAAAACCTCAACCCTCTACCCCTCACCTAAAAAAACAGATGTTTCCTCACAACTTTTAAGAACAAGCCTCTGCTCATGTCCATTATCCTCCAGATCCTCTCTTCCTACACCAATACCAGGGGGCGTTAGCCTAATGGGTCTACAGTATTTTTCAGTCTATACATTATGATCATTATTATTTTGAATGATAAAAATGAAAATAAAGGAAAATTGGCGAATCTGCCTATAGGCTTCTCTTGCTTCTGATGCACAGGTACAGTTGTTTTACAAGTTCCGTCTCACACACGAGTATATAAAAATCGCCAGCACCAAACCTACCTTAGGTGAGATGATACTCTCCACACTGCTTTCTAGGTTACACTCAAACACATGGGCTTTGGTTAGCTTCTTGTCCCAATGGGCCGCCAGCCAAATTTTGGCCAGAGGCCCTCGTTTGCTGAGGACAAAATGTGCGTAGAACATTTTTCTTATTTGCTATGAAATAAAAAGAAACCTGAGGAGAGAAAAAAAATTATTAAGTTTCGTGTGAGAACTGAAATATTTATTAAGATGTAGAAAATATGGAAACACTAGTTTTTTACATTGAGTATGAGAATATAAAGAGCCTAAAAGTACAGTAAGCATTTTACAAAATAATCCTAATTTAGTATGAGGGCAAGGCCCACCGCCAACATTAACACAGATAGGGAAAAGAGACAGGTCAAACCCTTTTATGAATTGCTATTCTAAAGACTGTCATCAAAAATCTCTTATTCTAAACCCAACCAAGTATTAAACCCTATTTCCAATCTAATTACTGATGGCAGACAATACTTCTGCTCATTGGCTAGTATCCACATGAAAAGAAATGTGTAAGCCTAGCAAGCATGAGGCCTTGGGCTTAATCCCTGGCATCACAAAAGAAAACAAAAACACAAACCCAAACCCACCCCTTCCAAGAAAGGCGCTCAGTACAGGCAGCAGCACACCTGCTGAGGTGAGCAGGCCGGTCAGGCTGAGGTCAGGCTGAGCAAGGAGTAGGTGAGGTGCAGGGACAGGAGGAACCCAGCACCTCTAACTCTTTAATTACCTTTGAAGACTTTGTTATTTAATTTCCCCCTTCAAGAAGATGTTAAGCCCACCTTTTTTGTCAAATGAATTTGTGCCCTTTTCTGAAATAACAGAGGCCCACTTTAAGAACTAGAAAGCAGACCTTTAACAGGCTATGAATAGTTTTGGCCTTTTAACTTTGGAAGGATTATAGATTCACGAACAGCTGACTCAGTAGTGCTATCCTGTAAACTAAGAGCACATCGCTTCTCTACACCATCATGCCGGATGTGTACAAGTGTACTCAACACTGTAAATGAGACATCCAACTGTTTGCTCAGACAACTGACTCGCCCACTCCTGCCCCCTATGCCTAAGCCTTGGCAAACAAAACTGTATACATTTCATTTTGATATTTTTATATAAACATGTTGACAATAAAGTCACACAGAATGGGCTTTCTTTTGATTTAGCACAGTCAATCACCTTGCTATTTATCAACAGTGCATTCTCTTTATTGCTGAGGAAACTATGAGAGGAAAGAAATTACAATCTACTTAGCCACTCACCCACTGAAGAACATTCAGTTACTTGTTAAGTTTGGGCTACTGCTGATAAAGCTAATGTACATACAGTGTATACACTTACTGTGAGCCGACTTTACAGCGAAAGTTCTAAGTGTGGCTGCTAGGCAGTACAGTGAGATTACATACGGTTTCAAGGGTATTTTAACACAATGAGCAAAAACAGTGTGCTTTAAGAACCACAGGTAAGATTATTCTAAAATTAATAGGGAGCAGCAGACAGAAAAGCTAAAACATCTTCAAAAATAAAGAGTAAAACAGAGAGAACAAGTCCATTCAGTTTTAAACCTCACAGAGCTGTAAGTCCACTACGGTACTGGCAGAAAGATATACCTAGGGATCGCTGCAACCAAGCAGAAAGCTCACAGACACCCATGTATCTCCAATCTGGCTTTTCGCAGAGATGCAGAAACAAGTCAGAGAGAATGATAAATCCTGCAACAAACTGGACTGGAGAGACTTAAGAGTCAACAGACCAAAACGACAGAAACAAAATGCAAAACCAACAGAACTAAATTCAAACCTCACAGGCTACATACAAATTATTTAAAAAACAACCAAATTACATTTATCTGAACCCTGGGATGAGGCCACTGTGCAATCAGAATGCAACTTGCCTGCTCCCTGGATGAAAGGAACACTCCATTTGTACCACATTCAACAAAAGCTAAAGAGTAGACATCTGAAAAGTTTAAGTCTTAAACCATTCCATTTGGCCATTTTACGTTAAACTCAATTAACTGCATAGGAAACAAATTAAATCTGAATAAAAATCTCTCCACAAAATTAGGCCACAGTCTTAAATGTAAACTAGAGCACTTTTAGACAAAAGGTACCAATGTATGGGCTATGTAGCTCTTAGGAACAAAACCACACTGTCCATAATGAACTCTGTAAACTGGTTTTCATTAAATTAAAACTGTTTGCTTTATAAAAGACTGCTGAGAACTCAAACTGAAAAAGCTAAAAGCCCCATTATTTACCTAGAACTTAATCTAGGATATGTTAGGAACTGTCAAAACCAGTAAAAAAAAAAAAAAAAAAAAAAAAAGAGGAAAATCCAATAAGAAAACAAGCAAAAAGGAAATTTCCCAGCAAAGACATCCCCATGAGAAATGAGAACATAAAAAGGTATCTAGTATCAGTAAGCCACTAAGAAAATGTACCCTTATCACAACGGTTTAAGTCAAAAAAAAAAAAAAAAAAAAAAAAGAGAGAGTAACTGTAATTTCCTTTTTCACATAAAAGGGAATAGTAAATTTTAAAGTGAAAATTTGATTATATTTTAACTAACAACATGCCTGTTCCTTCTATTGATGAAAAGAAACTTTGTTTTCAATGTATCATAGGCAGGAAAATTCATATATGCCAAAAACATTATTTGTGATAAAGAAAAATGAAATTTTCAGGTAAATGTACAGAACTAGCAAAGATCATATTGCTAACTCAGAAAGACAAACTCTGAATGTTTTCTCTCATGTGTTTCCTAGATTTAACTGCTGAAATCAGTACAGTAACAAAGGAAAAGGAGGCAACAGAGGGAAATAACCTGGTGTGATCTTAAGGGGAAGATGTAAAAAATGGGGAGGGGGTTAATTAGAGAGGGAGCAGGGAAATAATAGAGAAGGATGTCTGAAAGTCTTAAAGAATCATATTATTATCTACCTAAAATTACATATAATACATAAGTTGGTATAAAAACATACATACATACTCTACATAAAAATTTCCCATCTGGACTGATGATGCTTCTTCTAAGAGCCAAAGACTGCCTTAAGCAAAACTCAACACAGGCATGAAGAGCCCTTCTCTTTTGAATAGTTGTCAGGGTTGTCCAAGAGACTCTACCAAATACTGTGACTATTGCCACTGCCCGTGGCTGCCCTGGGTAAACAGTAAATGGTATTGCTAAAGACACCATACACTTTGGAGGCCAGACCAGAGGACCCAAAGGGAAGCAACCAACAGTCCTACCTAGCTATGAGGCCTCAGAACTACAATGATGACCAGCATGGCGCAGTAACTCTAAGGGTACAGGAGTGGCATGCATATCTTGATGGCAAGCACAGTTCTCTAGTTGGGCTTAAGATGTGTTCTCTCTAAGAGGGAAATCAAACCTGGAACTGGAAACCTAGCCAGTCCTTGGGGGCTAGTGAAGTCATGAATCTTGGAGGAGAACCTACAACGGTCATTTTACTAAACCAGCACAATTCTTAACTACAATCTAAATAACTATCCTTAGACCCACAGATAAACACAGTTCTCAACCCTCATTAAAGAAACTCCTCTTTGTAACAAACCATTAACAAAAAGCCACAACTTTCAGAATCCAGAATAGTGGAATCCAGTATTAAATGACAAATCTACAACACGACTCCTACACCCAAGGCTCAGGGATCATTGAGGAAAAGTGGTGGGACGATTTTAAGAGCCAGAGGAATGTTAGGTTTACCATTAGTCTGTGTCTACTAGAAATGCCAGCGAAGCCACACCCATGAAGTCTCACCAAGCAGCCTGCCAAACACGATCCAAACGAGGGCAACACCAATAAACATGCAGACACGGATGGGGATGGGGCAAGCTCATGAGTCCTCAACCCTAGACAAAGAACGAGAGGCAACTAAGGAATGCTGAGAGGAGAGTCTTCCCCAGGGAAGAGCACACCAAATGCTCAGCCCTGAAAACATACGTGTAAGTGACATACAGACTGAACAGGTTTTATTTTTATATTCAGGAACACACAGACACACACACACGCACACACACACACGCAGACACACACACACACGCACACACTCTCAACAAAGAAAATAGGCTATGAATTGGAAGAACATGGGGTACAAGGGAAGGTTTGGAGGGATGAAAAGGGAAAGGGAAAATGATACATTATCTTTGGAATAGGTATGATAGCAAGACAGAAACAGTCAAGTTTGCTTCAGCTCCCTCCTTTCCAACACTTAGTAACAAAGGATGCTGAAATCCGTATTTTTCTGAGCCTAATGTTCTAACTGCATCATTAATTTACAGTAGAAAGTGTTCTCAAAGGAAAACAAGAAACCAAGCTTCATCAGCTCTTTATTATACTGTAACCTTTCTATCAAATACCAGGTTGAAACTAATGAATATTATAATAGAAAATAATAGGTTAATGCTCTGTGGTGTATGAAATAATACTTCATTAAGTTATGTTTGCCACTTAACATTTTATAGAATATTTACCATATCGTGGAGAAACTTACATTTGAAATTCAGAGATTTTGAGGATTAAAGTTTGTTACAGAAAAACCTCAACTATTTCTAGTGTATAAGCAAACCTAGAGAATTTATGGGAATTCAATATGGTAATGTGTTCTTTTTTTTTCTTCCCCCCCACCCCCGTAATGTGTTCTTAAAAGTCACTCCAAACACTCTGTTCTAAATAAGAGAAAAACTTGCTACAATAACGTTGGCCACAAGACAGTTACTAAATATGTGCTTATTATTAAGAAAATAGGATATACTAACTGATCTCTCAATTAAAAAAAGTAAAAAATTCTAGAGAGTCCAGAAATGAAAACTACTAGTATGTTTCAACAGGTGTCAGTAGTTTATGGCACTACTTCAGCTGCTGGGCAGAGGCCTGTGCCTAAAGCATTCCAGCTATGCAGAGGCAGATTCCTAAATAGATTTTGGCACGTGGTGGGAGATAACAAGTAAAGCAGAGGGGCACTAAAATTAATCTGGGAAACAATTAGTAACAGGAGAGTATTCTACCAAGGGAAGTCAGACAGAGCAACTCCAGTAAGTCACTCAGTTACAGCCTGTATCTGAATAAAGAAAAAAACATAAGCATCATTACCCCCCTTCCCTCAATAAATCTAAACTTTAAAATATGGCTGCTTAATCTGTAGAGATTTTGGAGATTCTAAATTCTGTTGATCACTTGCAAAAGACCTTTGCATTTGAAGTCAAAGCAGAGCTTGTCATGATTTTAAACCGTTTTCTAGTTTTCTAAAGCAGCAAGCAACTCAATTGATGATGCTATTTAGAACATCCTCACGGACGCAAAACTAAAGCAGTCTCTTTTTACAGCAAAGAAGGAAAGTCAAAGTGAAGCTCATGTTTCTGCTCCAAGGTCTGTTTTTACCAGCATTTCACTTACCTACTAGGAAAGTGACTGAATAAACTAGTCCACCCTCTTTCAAGAGCAATTTGGCAAGGTCTTAGGAAAATTTCACACATTCATGCTTTCTGGACAGAAACTATGCTTTCACTAATCAATATTAAAGATATACTGGAATGTGTGGAAAAAGAGACAGGGAAAATGAACTAAGTATGTATCGAATGTTTTGCCCAATTTCCTAAGGACTAAATACTAGCCCATTTTACATAAGAATAAAGAATATACATGATAACTGTATTCCCTAAGTGCTTGGTAGAAGTGTAGCTTTTGTTGCTTTGACGGTGGTGGAGTCTTTGTACTTAATGGATGTGGTCTATGAGCATACAATTGCCCCTTCAAAGGTAAAAGGTATATATTCTTAGATTAAGCCAACAGCAGTAAGAACTAGTTTTTAAATGTGTGTCAGTAGTGAACATGTACGCCTTTCATCCTTTTCATTATTCCCTAAACAATATGGTATATCAGGAAATTTGAATATGTCCATATATTTATTCTTTCTTGGTATGGGAGGGGGCTGTAATCCCTGGGGCAGTGTCCCCTGGAGCAAATTTCTTATAGATACCAAAGCACAATGGCCGTCTCAAATTTTCCACAAACACATGTACATTTCAGAGCTATTACTGCAGGCTTGGTTCTAGACTGTTTCTACTGAGTCAAAGGAGGCTTTCGCTTGTCAGTATGTATAAAGTTATTGTTTTAGGACAATAATTGTATAACAGCTTTGTATCTTAAGAAAACTAGGTGCACACTGTAAGTAGTATTTTACTAGCCAAATGACCTGATCCTGATCTGAATGTTGGAAAAAAATGGCATCTATCTCTATGTTGGCTGGGTCAAGGGTTGTTACAAACCTCCCACTGGTTTAACAGACAAAAATTGCCATAGTAAATATGAAAGGCAACAAAAGAGGTATGATTAACATTTTTAATCTGTGGCTGGTTTAGTCCCCCTATGGGAAGCTAAGGATATGTAGGGTCATCTGTATACAGTTAGGAGAGTTTGCATAAGTGCAAATTATCTATGGCACTTAAGAATCTGGTGACAACAGTTCCATCTGGAGAGTGGCTCTTCACTTTTGTACTATTTTGCATTTATGTGAATACTTAAAAAACAAAAATTAGGCACACCAATCCAAAATTGGAACCACCACACTAGAAGTCAAGGCATAATCACAATTTGTAGTAGCTATCCAGTTAGCAAAATGCTCAACTATGATCTGTATGTGTTTTTATAATAGGAAACCTAAAGGTTAGGTTGCTAACCATGGAAAACATCAATACCTAACTCAAATTAAAACAGAGCTGTCTGTTAGTGGCGTGGGAGGTTACAGAGGAAGGGGTGTGTGTGTGAGTGTGTTCTGTGTGTCTAGTCTGTCTTGCATATGGCTGCTCAACTCTCTTTGGTTCTAATACTGACAGAGTGCGTTTTATTTCAAATTTAACTCCTCCTTTACTTAGTTATTTGTAATAAGAAGTCATTTCATGTCTGAAGTTTAGCCTGGACTTGGGTGTCTGTAATCCTAGGATTCCTGAGTCTGAGGCAGGAGGATGTTCAAAGCCAGCCTGGGGTACATAATCAGATTTCCTCACCTCTCCTAACAACAGGAACAAAACATAACCCTGATTTTCAGCTATATCAACTACAGAGCAAACAGTATTCATTAGGGATAATGACAATTAAATGGAACAGCACATGTAATCCCAAATAGTTTCAAACAGTAGTCTCAAAATACAACTTGCCCAGTTAGTATGATCACACCTTTAAGATAGAATGAAAAACAAAATATATTTCTCAAGAATTAGTTTCCCCAACTACCCAAGTACACGATAGTTCTAAGAATCTGCATGCTTTGCTAAGTCTGAAAAGAAATTCCAACTTACTTCTGCATAATACAAAAAGCACCAAGTCCACTCCTTAAACACCTCTGTAATTTTGATTATACAAATTCTAAAATAATTCAAACACTGGACAAGGACACACACCCTCATCAACACCTTCTCAAAGAAAGCTGCTTTCAACCGTAAAGGTATTTACAACTCAGGAAAGCTACTTCAGTCTGTTCCAAAACTCTGCAGCCTTTCAGTTCACTGACACTTGATTTTTAAGAGGATTTTGCACCCTTGTGGGGGGAGGGAGGGGGACGACGACAATGTTTTTCCCTATACAGTTTAACGAGAGCAAATATTAACTTTCTTTTGTAAAGAGAAGCCACTTCCATAAACCCTTCAAACACCAACGCGTTTTGGAACGCTGAAGACGGCTTAACAAATCAGAGAGCACGAAGAAAACGTCCACAGTCTTTCCCTCTTAAATTTGAAGGCCGCTTGGTCTAGTTGAACACCTCGACAGTGTCACCTTACACTATCCTGGCAGAGCATTCTCAAAGCCTTCCTCTGCTACGAAAAAGGCACCCAGCCTCGGAACCTCTCTACAGCACTCGATCCTTAACCATTAAAAAAAAAAAAAAGTTTTGCAAAGTTAAGGGGAATACCAGTTACACTCATGTTCTTGGAAGCAATGTTACTCTGTCGTGTTTTAGAATAGCCTGATCAAATTTTGAGATTCCCAACATACAAAAAATATATAGAGAGAAGTTGGGTTGAGGGAGACAGCAGTACAGGCTGGCGAGTTCCCGGGCCCTGCGGCCAGCACACGCCTGGCGCGACCCGGACCCCGGACCCCGGACCCCACACCCGGTGCACCACGACCGCCCGCCCAGGAGCCTCCCTGCCGGCTCCCGCCCAGAGTCCCGCGTCTTTGCAGACAGCCATTTTCCCCCGAGGGGGCGGCCAGGTCCGAGAGCGGGCTCGTTCAAACCTCCCTCCTCTCCCCGTGTCCCCACTGTCCGACCTCCAAGTAGCGGAGGGGCTTTTGTGGGCCGTGGAATGCAGCGGAACCATTAGTAACTCAGCAGGCGCGGAACACGGCCCGGCCAGCGAGGACCCCAGGCGAGGGCGGACCCGGGACGCAGGGGCCCGGGCGCGCGGGGTAGCTGGGCGCTGCCCGGGAGCTGGCAGCACGCGGGGGGCGCGGTGCCGGCCGCCTCTCACCGCAAGTCCGGGCCGCGGAGCCCGCGCCCCTAAAGCAGCACGGCGGGGAAGAGCACGGGGGAGGGAGCCAGAGCCTGAGAAGGGGTCGGCCGGGTCGCTTACCTGTATCTCTGCGGGGAGCTGGGAGGGGTGGGTGGCCCGGGGAGGGGGAAAAGGGTCGGGGGAGGGGGCGGGGAAAGGGGGAGCCCTTGTGCGGTGTAGCCTCGGAGTTGCTCCCGCCACCGCCACGGCCGCCGCCTCCTTTCCGATTCACTCAAACAAACAAGATGGCTGCCGTTACGGCGCGGCTCTTCCGGCCGCCCAAATCCTTGGTTCAAATCGGCAGGATGTTTACGGTCAAAAAGGTACTTGTGCGCCTGCGCAACCCGCCGGAGCCGCAGAAGGGGCGGCGCAGGCGCGCTGACCACTTCCTTGTCTTTGGACCAGCCGCCTGCGGGCAATGGAGCAGGCGCAAAGGATCGTCGAAGAGGTTTTTCGAGCGTCAGAGTTGGCAAATAGAGCGCATGCGCAGTGCATTGTAACTACTTTGGTTAAACCTGAATTCGAGTTAAAGCAGATCATGGCCAGTTTTCTGTGCGCCTGGCAAATTTTAATGACCTTGTAGAGCGACGAAGGAAACAAAAGCCTTTAGCTGCAGGAAAAGTAAGGACTAATTGGTTCGACCAACCTGTCTTTATAAACAGCCTTAGGTTTGCCGCTGAGGCTCTGTGAAAATTTTTTGAGTGTAGATTCATTTTACATGCAGTTCTTTAACTCTGGTCTCCCATTCATGGAGTCTCATACATATTCTGGAAAGTTCCCTTTAACAATATTTGATTCTCTGGTGGTGGTAGCACATCCTTTAATTCCAGAGGCCTTACAAGTATCTCTGTTGAGTTCAAGGTCAGCCTGGTTACAGAGAGAGTTCCAGGACAACCAACGGGACACAGAGAAACCCTATTTCAAACTCAAACCAAACCAAACCAACAACAACAAAACCCAAAAAACAACGTTTCATTTTTTTGAACAGATGCTTGTTTATGGCTCATGTCATCCCATCAGTACACTCGTTTCCTTGTACTGAAATGTCAAGTAAATTTCTTACTTCGGGAGTTAGCTGCTGACAATGCCTCCTCTCACCTGCTGAAGGTGCATGTGTCAACTTAGGCAGTTTGTTTAAAAAACTGTTGACAGGACAGATTTAACTGACAGATTTCACCTCTTTTCATTGAAAAATAATTTTTCTTTTCTGGTTACTCAGTAATGACTTGTATGATTTGACATAATAACTTACTGAGAAACTGGATGTTGCCATTTTCTTAAGCCTTTTTATTTTTTATTTATTTATTTATTTTGGTTCTTTTTTTCGGAGCTGGGGACCGAACCCAGGGCCTTGCGCTTCCTAGGCAAGCGCTCTACCACTGAGCTAAATCCCCAACCCCTTAAGCCTTTTTATAAAGCAGCTCTGTTCTGCCTCTCTGTTTTATGATAACACACAGCACGTTTGTGAGGAAAATGGTAGGAGGATGCTAAAACATATAGTAGCAGATTTTGGTTTAGAATTGCACACAGTTTTGCAGATTTGTTCCTCTGAATTCATCAACTTTTGAAAAAGGATTATACATGCCAAAAACACTACAGTAAGCAGAAAACTTAGATTAAGAGGATTGACAAAAAGATTTTTTTTTGGAATATCACAATGTTTGTGTTTCATCATAACTTTAAAGTTTTTAGATTAAGTGAAAAAAGATATGAAGCATTTGTTTAATAAAGAAAACTCCCCCAGTGAAATGAAATGCCCTTAAGGTTTTGGATTAAGCAGAAGGAAATGGACTTAAAGCACTGATAAAACACTAATAATGATTATGCTGTCTAGTTGGACTTTGATAAGAAAAATGTCATTTAAGAGTAAAATATGAAGTAAAATGTTATAATCAGGCATAGACATAGAGAAGCAAAGGAATTAGGGATAACACTCAATATTTGAAATACCAACTCAATACAACATGTATGAATTAAACAAGTGATTATATCCCCGTGTGTGTTTTACATTTAAGTTTAATTCATAGTTACACCCACCTCATGGGAAAGAAAGGATTTGCGTCAACACCAAGAACGGGACTTCACAGACCATGTCAAGGCTGGGTGTAGGATCTGCCTAGGCATGTGGGTGAATCACCAAATCAGAATCATCTACGTTCAGGAGTGGGACTAGAAAGAATGAAGAGTATATATTGATCTGAGATTACAAAGGGTTGATGAGACTAGGGGAAAGCTCAGAAGCAGAGTCTTGTTAGAGTCTCTGTAACTAGAGACTTTTGTCCAAAAATTTCATCATACTAACATTTCAATACCAACAACATTTCTGTTATTTCCCTGGGAATATTTGACAGTAATCATTTTGATAACAGACATTTAATAAAATAAGATTGACAGTATTTTTCCCAGTGTGTCATTGTTTTACTTTGGTGTGCATCGCTTCTTTCATCCAGCAAAATTGCTTAGAAAAAATATTGACAAATAGGGAAATAGAGCTGAGGTGGAACTCTTAAAATAATGTAACGAACAAAGACCTTATACTGCTAAGACTTTGCAAATTAGAAAATAAATTACTATCAATTGAGAGAAGGATACCACCAATATAGTACTTTCACTGCAAAAGAAATGAACGTGTGTGATGAGGGGCATAAGGAAAGATAGAAGCTGCTAACGTTGGTAAAGGAGAAAAATGGAGTGTTAAGACAAACTCCTAAAAACACTTCTAAGAATGCATGGGGGTCACTGCATAGTTCATGTCCCTTGATAGGGATAAAATTAATTACTACAGCTTCTGTGTTATTTGGAAATCATTATGTTCCAAAAACCATACAAACAGCTGGTGCAAAGATTTGCCCTGTATTACAACAGTTAACTTTTTCCTGAAGAAAAGGTCTGTTTATCATCTCTGTCTTGGTATACTTGTGCAGGGTACCTGACAGTCATAGTTTTCTAATTTTATTTGGTTTACTACTTGTCCTGAAATATTATTTCAACTGCATTTGACTTAGAAAGTCTAAGTAGGCCTGAGAATATGCTTTATAAACAGTTTCTATGTAATTACAAGTCTTCTGCTGTATAGACCCTATGTTTTTAAGGCAGAGTTTGGAATCATGTAGGCCTGAGATTTCATTACAATTTTCCATGTAGAAGCTGCTGATTTTTAAGTTGATCAAACTCTCTGGGGTTAAGTTTTATTTATAAAATCAGGCAATTTTTGTCCATCCAGTTGGCGTTGTGGTGCTTATTACATGTGATAATGTATATAAAGTACTTAGGAGAGCATTTGGCACATTAAACTCAATACATTAAATTATTAGTATTATCATGATTGCTCATAGTAGATTTGGGTATCCATTCACAGACTTATTCTCCTCAACATTTACTGATTCTTTTCTATTTATCTTTTATCCATATTGAACTATATAGTAAATCTGAGAATTGACTTCCAACCTCTTTGCCTTTAGTTTGGAGCATGCCAAGTTAACTAATAGATTATATTCCACAATCAATTTTCCAGGAAAATATAAATGAGTCCATATTTATGGAGTTGAGCTAGGTGCATGCCTTTAATTCTGGCACTCAGGAGGCAGGGGCAGGCAGATCTCTGAGTTGGAGAGCAGCCCGGTTTACAGAGCAAGTCCCAGGACTACACAGGGAAAAATCTGTCTTGAAAAAACAAAAAGAAGAAAGAAACAAAATCTATGGTGTTGATGTTGAAGACCGAATCAAGGGTCTTGCACATGCTATGCAGTTGTTGTAACACTGAACCAAAGCCCAGATTGAATATGTTTTAGTCAAGGTTGTATGTAGACAATCTACAGTATTTTTGTTCTTGTTTTTTAGAAGGGAGCAGGCTGCTCTTTTCTTTCTTCTTTCTTGTTTCTTGGAATGTAGGTTCAATGGTTAACACTCAGACAACAGACTTGGATAATAATGATAAATGTTTAAATAAGAATAGAGAAGCTTGGAGATGGAAAACTGGATGTCTGCAAGTAAAAGAATACAAATAGATACATATCTATCACCCTAAACAAAACTCAAGTCCAAGTGGTTCAAAGACCTCAGCATAAAACCAGATAAACTAAATCTGACAGAACATAAAGTTGGGAATAGCCTTGAACTCATTGGTACAGAAGACAACTTCTTGAACAGAATATGCATTTGAATATGAATGGCTCAGGCTCTAAGATCAACAATTGATAAATGGGGGACCTCATGAAACTGAAAAGCTTCTGCAAGGCAAAGGATGACATCAATAAAACTAAATGGCAACCTACAGATGGGGAAAGCATCTTCACCAACCCTACAGCCGATAGAGGGCTAATGTCCAAAAATTCATAAAGAACTCAAGAAAGTAGACACCGACAAACCAAATGACCCAATTTAAAAAATGGAGTACAGAACTGAACAGAATTCTCAACAGAGGGATCTTGAATGGCTATGAAGCAGTTAAAGAAAATTTCAATTTCCTTAATCATCAGGGAAATTCAAAATGACTCCAAGATTCCATCAGAATGGCTAAAATAAAAAACTGAAGTGATAGCACATACTGTGGAGAATGCCTCTTGAGCTATGTTTGACTTTATTTAATCCCGTTTATAATATTCAAGCAGAAAATTTTTGGATTAAAAGTATGTACTAAGGCTGAGCCGCACCACAACTTAAAACAGTTTTTTTTTTTCAGTAAATACAGTCTTAGGGTTCATGGTGTAATCAAATATCCTGCAATAGTGAGGAGATGAAGGAAGGACAGACACACAGACACAGAAGTGATGTGATTAGATTGAGTTCTCAGATGGAGAAACTGCAGCATCTAGAAGCTTAGCCTGTTTATTATCTACAGTTGAACAGAGGGCAGGGATCACTGCACAGCTGAGGCAGAGTGGTTACACAAAGTGAGCAAAGAGGCAGCTTTTGTCAGTCTTGAGGAGCAGTCTCTGTAGGAGAACAATCTTCAGGCTAAAACATCTTGGCCGTGGTTCTCAACCTTCCCAATGCTGTGACCCTTTAATTCAATTACTCATGTTGTGGTGACCCTCAACTATAAAATTATGTTTGTTGCTACTTCATCACTGTAATTTTTCTACTGTTATCAATTGTGATGTAAATATGTGTGAAGATAGAGGTTTTGCCAAAGGGATAGTGATTCATGAGTTGAGAATCACTGATCTATGGAGAGATCGTTACAGCAGACATTTTTTTTACAATGTTTGACACCATTTTTATTATCCAGGAGAGGGCTACTTTTACAAGATAATGGAGAAGGAAATTATACTAAATATCTTAGTATGAAACTAGAGACTTTGAAGCATTCTATCAAGAGACACAACAATATTTATGAGGTTAGATATGCTATTACTGACCTTAGAAACTAATACCCACATTTGAATAATTATCACAGTGCAGAAAAGGGAATCAGAAACACCAAAGTAGGACATGTTTAGGTAAAACAAAAGCAATACCGTTATGTTGGTTTGAAAATGCTTGGTGAGGGAGTGGCACTATTTAAAGATATGGGCTTCTCTGAGTAGGCGTGGTCTTCATTCTCTAGTGGCCAACACTGCAAACAGCTCCTCAGCCACCAGTCTGACCTAAGTAGGCTCCATAACTTCTATCCTGGATAATTTAGTTTACCTAATAATTGCAGGTATGTTTATGTTACTGCACCTGCTGTGAGTTCATGGGTGTAGGAACCTTGTCATAGACCAAAGACAACATTTATATCAAACCTGCCTATCTTCTGAACTTCTGTAATTCTTCCACCCATTCTTACGCCTCAGATTGATGGGTAAACACTTGTTATAGATGTCTCATCAATAGTTGAATACTCACAACTGCTTATTTTAGCAGTACACTGTGTGTTTATTGTAACAACTACTTTGAACAGAATTCTTCTTTGTATTTGCCACGACCCACTGTAATAAGAAACTTCTGTTGCAGAAGTTTGGAAGAATCCTATATCCAGGTATACGTGTAAATATTTAGGAGGCATTTTGACAACATGAAAAATTAACAAAACAATTTCAGTGTGCCCTCATTGGGTTTAAATATTTCCTGATATATTCACAGTCTCAGGAGTGTATCTGCTCCTCTGCAACGTATTTCAAACCCAATGAAAAGAACATTTGGTTATCCAATAAAGAATCTTGTCAGTGTTGCCCAAGTCACACATTTTGTTTACCAGATCAGTACTGTAGAATGCACTGTTCCATTACAAATAGACCATTGATATCTCTCCTTTCCAGGCAACCTAGTAGTATGTAAGCTAGTACTATGTAACCTAGGCAGTATGAAGAGTCTTCTAGCCTATTTATAATTAATTTCTCTATCACCCACACAAAAAGTATAAGCCATATGGAGTAGGAGAAAATTGTAATATAATTATGGAGCAGAAAATTAGGGAGTGGACCAAGAGCAATGTCAAATTACAGCAGACATTTTTAGTGCATACTGTCAACATTCAAACTTGGACCCAGGGAAGGCTTTGTCCTCCCTCTGAGCTTCATTTGAGTAAGACTTTGCCACTCCTGTGGGGCTGAAGCATTGGGATCCTTGTTCATGTCAACAACAACCATGGATATAGGACTTTATGTAGGGAGCCGTATTGGATTTGGGCCTGGCTGCTTTGTGACTGCATAGCTCAAGGTGGCTACATGACTCTGGGCTGCATGGCCACAGAGGTTCAACCTTGAAATGACTGCCATACAGACATGAGATTGTTGAACTAAAGCCTCTCCCAGGAAGACCCTGGGAGCAATGACAGGATGTTTCAGCCTGAGCAAAACACCGGATGTCCCTCAGCAGATTCCTGAGAAGGGTTCGACCTTTTCAAAGAACATGTCCACGGAAGACTGTTGCCTCTTTGTTATAGGAGGATATCTTGCAATGTAGTGATTCACCTTATATCCTTGGGAACTTCCCAAACTCCCCCACCCTAAGCTTCAGTTCCCGCTTCTATTCCTCCTCAGAGCTTTAAATGCTGTACATTTCTCTCAATAAACAAGACCTTGACAACAGAACTTTGCTTGGTCTCCTTCTTCTCTCGCCCCCCATTTAGGCCCAAGGGTAGCGCCCCTTCGGGAATAACTGGGTCCCCGCTGGTGGGGACAACTTCATTTACTTCCTGTACTCACACATTATGTACTTCTCATTTGAAAGTAACTAAATTCATTTATGTTAAGATGTTAGGTCAAGCAATGATAGAAGTTCAAGTAGTAGAATAAAAGAATTTACTCTAAATCATTTGGAACCATCCAATTCCATGAGATGCTTAGCTCTGCTGTTCGCCAACAATTCAGGATAGGATTTATCATTTACCCATCTTCTATTAGCATATATTAATGATCTTTGTGTATTGTTTCACTATCAGAAGACAATCTGTGGTTGAATCTAATTGATGTCTGAAGAAATAATATTAGTTAAGACATGTTCTCCTGTGGTTTAAAAAGTTGTCTGGTTGCCATTGTTCATTCATTTATTAGCAAGTGAGTGTTAGCAGATAATGTAGCTCAGGTCATTAGGAGCTAAAGCACTCAATGGCAGTCTTCATTTGTTCATCCTGAGGTGAACTTGGACACCTTCTATGCTTTGGTAATCATACATTTATTCATGAAACATCTTTTAATAATCATCATAAAATGACACTGTATTTGCTACTTTAAACATCTTTCCCTCTGTCCCATTTTTCCATATCTATTTATAACACAACTTCCAGATTGATGTTTAACGTGTCCAGTGTCTCTTCTATAGTCTTTTTGTGATAAATTACATGTGCTCAATTCATCACATTGGTTATATAAAATTGTATAATTAATGCCATTTAGTACACTTACAAAGTTGGATAAGTCACCACTGTCTAGTTTTAGGTTAATTTTATTATTTCCAAAGGGAGTCCGCTACCCTGCTTAGCAAATCTGGCCTCATATCCCATTTCTGTAACTTCTAGACATTAATTAGCTGTGGATTTGCCTCTTCTGTGTATTTATTTTAGGTGGTATTGTTTGGATTAAAAACAGTTTTTTAAATTAATGACTTTTTTTGCATTGTGGTGTCAAAAATACATAACAGAAAACAACTTAAAAGAGAAAAACACTTACTTTTGTTCATAGTTTCAGAGATTTAAGTCCGTAGATGACTTGGTCCAGGACTCAAGAGTAAGACATCATAATAGAGGGAGTGTCTACCCTAGGGCAGCTGTTTACATCATGAGAGAGAATCAAAGAATGCTGAAATAGCCAGAGGCCAAGTATTATTTTCAAAGCTCCTCCATCACTGACCTACATCCACCTGGCTATGTCAACTAAAAATCTCACCCGTTCTCAGCATAGTACCATCAGCTAGAGAGCAAGCATATAAAATATGAACTTGTGGGATCATTCCAGACTCTGACTGTAACAGGTTCTCAGAAGCTTATGTGTTGAAGGTTTGGTTCCTAAAGCAGTGCTAGTCAGTGAGACCTTTGGAAGATGTTTGTGTCATGATTGTTAGCCTAATTTATGAATTAATGCACTAATGTATTCATAGTTTAAAAGACTTGGGAAGAGGGCTCTCGTAATAAAAGCAAGTCTCTCTTTCCTCTCTCCTTCCTAGTCACTGTGAGTTAGGGTTCCCCTTCTACAGGTGTCTTCTATCATGTATAGAAGGTTAAAACCAGCCAGCCTAAGTGATCGTGGATTAAACTCTCTAAAAGAATGCGCCAAAAAATAACCACCACCACCACCACCACCACCACCACCACCACCACCACCACCACCACCACCACCACCACCACCACCACCTTTCCTTCTTTAACTTGATTTCTCAGGTATTCTGTCATAGAAACACATCGTATAAAAATGATCATACAACATGTTGCTTTTCGTACCCTGGTTCTTCTAATTAGCACTGTTTTCCAGTTTCACCCACATTACAGCAATGTCTGCATTTAATTTCTTTTCAAGGCCAAACAGTACATTTTATCTGGCACCATGGAGGCGGTTCACTTTCTGGTGACTATGCAGTGTTGCTATGAACACTTGTATACAAGTTTTTGGTTGATTATTTGCTTTCAGTTTTTTGGGGTATACATGCCTAGGAGTATAATGGTTGAGTCATATGATAACTTCATGGCAAGCTTACTGTGAAACAGTCAAACTCTCTACCATAGCAGCTGAACATTTGCATCCCACCAGCAATACATTAGGAGTCTGGGTTTTTACATCTCCACTAACATTTGTTATTTTTATTATATTCATTTGAGTAGATAGAAAATTATCTCACTGTGGTTTAAATGTTTATTTCCATAGTTACCAAATGACACTGGACTTTTCCTGCTTATGTTCACTTGTGTACCTTTTCTTCACACACTGTCTCCAGTTCTTTGTCTACTTTAAAGATATTATTTATTCTTTTTTTTTTTTTTCTTTTTTTAGGAGCTGGGGACCGGACCCAGGGCCTTGCGCTTGCTAGGCAAGTGCTCTACCACTGAGCCAAATCTCCAACCCTATTTATTCTTATTTTATGTGTAAATGTCTCTGTGTGTATACCACGTGTGGGGGCCATGAGGAGGCCGGAAGAGGGCTTTGGATTCTCTGGAACTCTGGGAATGGAATTTACATCTCCTGGGAAAGCAGTAAGTACTTTTAACATTAATCTTTTGCTCATATTAATTGGGATTAAAAAGCTACTGAGTTGTATTAATTTTTAATATATTCTTGAAACGAATCCTCACCCCCACATTTTAAGGTTTTTGAGACAAGGTTTCTCTTGAAAGACCCCTGGAGCGGGGAGACCCTCACTCAAGTCTCGGGATGACGCCACCCCCCAAGAACTCACGTAAGACTGTCCTTGCTGTAATTCACATGAGGTTTATTGATAGGAACCAGTGCACTGGGGTCGAGACTCATATCCCACGCAGAGGCAGTAGAGCTCGACCCCCAATAGCTAAGAGAAGGGGAATTTAAAGGAAGAAACCACAACCCAAGGGGGTAGGGAGGGGGTCATTGGAAAATGTCGAGAATACCAGTGAAAAATCACAAGGAGGAGCTTCCTGTTTCTCAAGATTGTTTAACTTTATGGTCCGCTAGTTTCTGGGAGAAGCTTCTTGCTTCTCAAGATTTTAATCTAACTTTATGGTCAGCTAGTTCCTGGAAGAGAGTTGTCGAACCAGCCGACATTCTATGGTCCTAGGAGAAGCTTCCTGGAACATACAATCCCAGGGCCTAACTGGTTTTTTTCTTCTGCTCTGAAAACCTTTGTCTGGGGGTGGGAGGTAACCTTAAAACTTCTACCTTTCACTCTGTGTAGCCCTAGACCAGACCAGGCTGACGTTGAGCTCACATAGAGATCTACCTTCCCCTGCCTCCCGAATGCTGCGATTAAAGGTATGAGCACCACTAACCATCTTTGAAACTAATCTTTTATCAGATTTATTTTTGGATATCCTTGAGGAGCAATAATACAAGCTTAATAATCCAAAATCTTCTGATAGTCATTAGTCTATACTGACATTAGTTAAATGTAGTTTGTCTATGTGTTCACTGCTCATAGAACTAAAAATAATTCAAACTTTAAGTTACAGCAATCATTTAGCTTATTACTCAAACATTTTTCTAAGCGTTAGACATCAAGGTTTTAGAGTATTTGTTTTATGACAAGTTTTACTATATTGCCAGACTGATTGATGCACAGCAATCCTCTCACCCCAGCCTCTTGAATGTGGGGATTACAGACATGTGCCACATTCCTGACTAAAGTATTGTTTCTTTTATACTCTTACTACTGTTCATTTCTGTGGTTCTGGAGTTTTAATTTGGATGAGTGCTCTGACACTGAATTATAACCACATCTAACATTACAAAGAAACATAGTTTTAGATGTTTAATTTAATCTTTGGGCTAACATTTGAAATTTTACCACAGAATCCCAGTTACAAAATTTTCACTCACATAAAGAAGGTCAGTATAGTAGAAATTCAATGTTCTTGAGTCCCCTGATTTTTGGATCTTCTCCATACTACATTTTGGTTAAATTGAACACACTAGGTTACCAAGCTTAGAAGATTGACCTTTCATGTCCAACATTCCAATCAACATTTCAGAACTTAATCAGCTCCTGACATGTATACAAAATAAAAATAGTATTTGCAAAATTCTTGTGAACTGCCTAGGGATAATGTGTCACTCTGGGTGGGGTTAGGAGGCAGCAATCTTCGACTACTAATCAGAATGGAATATGGTTGCTTCAGGCAGGGTCTTGCTGTATATAGCCTGGCTTGGCTTCTGAAGTGCTAGGCTTTCAGGAATGCACTACCACACCATGCTTAAATGAAAGCTCATATGAACTCAGGACACTGAAGCAGCAACCCCAGGACCTGCACAAGTCTGCACAAGGCACTCTGAATTTATCCTGTGACTTCCAGTTTAGCATTTTTTTTTATGGGACACATAAGTGTGTGAATGAGGTGGTCTTTGATTCTTGTGCCTTGGACTCTTTCCCTTCTGTTGGTTTGCTCCATCTGACTTCAATGGGATGGTTTTGTTTTATCTTATTATATATTTTTTTGTTTTTATTCTTAGAAGTCTGTTCTTTTCTAATGAGAGATGGAAAGGGCATGGGTCTGGTTGGGAGGGGAGGTGGGGAGGAACTGGGAGTAGAGGGGAAACTGTAATCAGGATACGTTGCATGAGAAAAGAATTTTTTCAATAAAAGGTAAGAAAAGAATTACGATGAATGGATAATTAACTAAACAAAGATGACTACTTGTCCTAGTTAGAATTTATATTGTTGCAATGAAACACCCTGGCCAAAAAGCCAGTTGGGGAGGAAAGGGTGGGTTTATATGGCTTACACTTTCACATTGCTGCTCAGGAAGTCAGGATAGGATCGAACAGGGCAGGAATGTGGAAGCAGCAGCTGATGCAGAGGCCATGGCCATAGAGAGATTCTGATTATTGGGCTTACTCCCTATGGCTTGCTGAACCTACTTTCTTATAGAACTCAGGAACATCAGCCCAGGCATGGTACCACCCAATGAGCTAGGCTCTTCTCATCAATCACTAATTAAGAAAATGCTTTACAGGCCCAATCTTGAGGTATATGAGGTACTTGCCAATTGGGGTTCCCTCCTCTCATATGATTATGGTTTGTGATAGGTTGAGCTAAATCTAGCCAGTACCCTACTGAATAATCAGTAACAATTTGGTAATAAGAAGGGATTAATAATTAAGTAAAAACACTGCCTCAGAGCCACAAGAATAGATGTGGTGAACACATCTAGTTTCCAATAGCTGAGTCTATGTAGCCATGGTAGAAGGAAAACTCAGTGGCCCACCTTGAGGTTTGCAACTGCAACAGTGTAGAGTATGGTTCACTTAGTGAACTACAGATAAGAGGTGCTACAGATAAAAGAAAGCAGAGATGGGTACAAGGGGCCAGGGTGCCAGTGAAGGAGCTGGGACTCTGCCCTCTGGGATATGGGTACAACTCACAGGAACATTTCCCTTTATGGTGTTCAGGAACCTGTTAGTGAAGCTAGCAAAACTAGCAAGAACATGAATACTCCTGGAAGTTCTGCTGTTTGTAAAAGAGAGTTGCTTCAGTAAAACCATACAGGGAAATCTGTCTCTCCCTCTCTGTCACATCTCTCTCCCACCCTCTTCTGAGAAGGGAAATGTGTATTGTCACCTGATGACAAAGGAAATGTGTATTATTACATCAGAATCTTCCATCACCAAGTGAGATCAAAGCAGACTAGGAGACGCTTACCAGCAATAAGCAGACAACTGGTTAAGATGGTCATAATATTGAAGGAATAATAATAATAATAATAATAATAATAATAATAATAATAATAATAATATTGTTAGGAGACATTTCAGAAGTAGTTAAATGGTTATTGGTGTAATCCAGCCTAGTATGTTGAGTTTATCTGAAGGTGTATCTCCAAATGGCCCCCAAATAGGAAGCAGCTTTTTGGAGAACATCTTCAAACAATGCACATGGCAGGTACTTTATAGGCAAGTATGAATTGATACTACATGTCCAAGATGAATGTTCTGTTAATTCAAGAATTGCAGTTGTCAGCAAGCCAGGTCTCCCTACCCCAAGTGTCCCCCAGGGTGGAGGAGGGTGCCGCAGGGAAAGGCCTTTCAAATCATGTTGGGCTATTTCTGAGGGCCTTGAAAAAATAGAAACTCTTCCTTGTAGGTATATCTGACTTAAGATTCTTTTGGTTGCAAGGAATAAATGATAAGTACCAGTAGTTTCAGAAATAAGGATCAAGGTCGTTAATAATCATGCAACAAGCTATCTGGAGGAGGCTCATTCATAACTTTAAAGTCTCATATGCCCTCACATCTTTCAGATCTGTCATGCTTACAATACTGGCTTTTTGCTTCATGGTTGGAAGATAGGACTTCTTATTTTAGACATCATTTTACCATTTAGACAAGAAAAAGACAGAACTGTATTCCGCATCTGCATTCAGTGGCTATTAGGTGTGAAGCCTAACAATATCTTTGGAAACATCGGATGTACAGAATTATCAGGCTTTATAATTTAATTTTCAGTGTAGAAATATATCATCTTGGCTCTCCTGCAAGCTCTATGGATCTGAATATGAGGCTCTTGAGACTCCAATTCCACCTCATGGTATGCCTCCCTCACTCTGTGCAAACAGAACAGGGTTGGTCTTCAAGACTACACACCTACCAAAATTATTCTTCCCCAGCCTGCTTACTATATACTCCTGGAATTATCCTATTTACTTGTAGTTACTATATAGTGTATGTGTGAGTAATATTTTATGTAGTAGTGTTCTGTGCCATAAAAATTCCTTTAAAATATAATTTCTATTAGTAAAGATTTTATTCTTTTTCAGCTTGTTCCCCCCCCACCCCCAGATCAATAAAATGTCAAATGAAATGAGGCTGCCTTTTAAAGGGGTATTCTCTGTGCTGCTAGTCTGGTTTCTATTTGATATGAGCATTTAAATGTTGGCTGAATGAAAAAGAATGTTTTAGTAATGATTAGATAGTTTCTCATTGTCTAGCTTGTGTCTTTACTGAGGTTGTTCCATGCCTTCCTTGCTGTTTTGGATCAAATTTTGAGAATGGAAAAATTATTTAAGTAGAAAATTTCAGTGTGTTTGCAAAAATTCAATGAAAGTGAACTAACCTAGTGTTTGAAAATTTTGTATTGCTAACTTTCTGTTATTACTAGCAAATAAAATTTCTTTTTTCATCTTCTAGCTCCTCTGACTTTTTAATGTTTATAAAGTAGAATTCTCTTTAACTTCTTTAGAGAGGGAAACTGTCTTTTATATATAAAGTTATTTAAATAATGGAGTTTTTTTTTGCCTATAATGTTTTTCTGAGATGGTGTTTTCTTGAAAGAAAATATTTTCAGTTTCAAAGGCTGAAAACAAATCCACAAGAACTCACTAAACTCAGAAAGAGTTTAGCTTCCTAAGCAGACTGTGCAAAGATAGGAATCAGCAGCCGGATTCACAGCCTCTGATTGTCCCAAATCACACAAGTCATCAACTGAGTACTCAGAAAAGGAAAACAAGCCATTTTCAGCTAAAGGATATGAGCATAATGTGTACCATAAACTCACGGTGGATGTTTTAGAACCAAGCACGTTTGTGACTTAATTTGAATTTCTCAATGCAACACATCTCAAAAATTCCCTATACATCATAGATGATCTATTATGTACAAAACATGACTGTTGAGAAACACCATTTCCTTGCCTTCTGGGAGGAACCTTAGGAAACATCGGCAGCAGGTGCAAAGTATTCCAGAGAGAGGGCTGGCTATAAAGAACATATTTATTCATCAGTTCCAAATTTTTCTGCTTCTGAGGGCTTAAAAAAAGATTTCTTGAGCTGAGGAAATTAAAAACAAAACAAACAACCATTCTAAGGTGGTGGAAGAGGACTAGGAAATGCTCTGTGATATTGTGAAATCTGGACTTGAAATTTGTTCTCATTTCCTTATGCACAGCTTCTAACATCCTTGGTTTCAGAGTAAGGAGCATTTTGTTTCATATTAATGAAGTGACTTGTAGCTGGAAGCCATTAGATAGCTTCAGGACAAGTAGTGGTTCCAAAAGAGTAAAGAATGATCAGATTTTTTAGTTCTACCTCTTAGTCCTTGAAAAGCAAAGAGAGACTGCACCAGGACTAGTAATACAGTTAACTTGCCTTTGAAATGAAGCCTCCACAGGTAAGACCCCCACCCTCCATCAGTGATACTTACTCTGAGACAACTGTGAATGAGACACTGAGACACAGATTGATGCAAAAGCAAGAGGTTTATTTTCTGGGCACATCAGTGTCGATCCTCAATCAGTCCCTGGAGGTGAGTGACTAGAAGGTGACCCCAAATGGCTATTACAAGCAGTTTTTATACTTTTTAGGGGCACAGATTACCTCAGCAAGGTTAGAGTTTAAACTTATTGGCTAAGTATATTAACCTTTAAATCTACCGGCTAGCAAGCACCAGTCAGTACATTCTGAGAATTTTCTACTCAAGAATGTTCCTGTGGGTGGAAAATGGAACTTGGCCTAGCCTCAATCCCAGGTGGGAAGCTGGAACCTGGCCTCGTCTTGCCCTGAGGTAGGTGGGTGTAAGGCTGGTGAAAGCCCCTAGGGTCCTTTACACAAACACTCAAAATGCATAGGGATCAAAAGAATGGCTGAACATGTGGAGAGTGGCAACCCAGAAACTCTGAGAACCTACCCACTCACCTTGCCTTTATGCAACTTTTTCTTGTGGTCATTCACCCATCTTTTTTGTAATATTTTAGAATTTGGTTTCGGGGAGTCATAGAAAATTGAGTTTGATATGCCATTATCATTGAACATTTTTGATGCTCAATGTTCTTGTGAATACACAGTGTTGTATTTGTCAAGGCTCGGTTGTAGAGACAATTGGAAACATTTGGCTGATCTAAGAAGAAGCTAGTTGCTTGTGAGACTCACTGGGGCATGTATGCTTCCTGGATAAATTCTTAGTGTATCAATTGGGAGCCTGTCCACCAAAGGTCTGTGGACCAAGGTCTGTGCTCCTTCTGCAACCTCCAGGAAGGCACTGTTTCAGATTCTTGATTCCAGCATGACACTGCCCTAAGTATGCCATGGAGTAATAAGCCATCCCCATTGGTATAGACTCCTATGTCATCCTCCACTTCCTGTATCTACTCCAGTGAAACAGACGTCACTAGCACCCTGCTTTTTATTTGTTAATTACTGCTGTGCCCATCTCCCAAATACTTACTAAAACAAATAATGATGCAGTATCCTTGAAGGGGATGAGAACAATGCAGGAATGTTGTCTAAGTAGTGGGAGTAGAGATCATAGAATGGGTCAAGATGACCTTCCTGCAGAGGTAATGCCTATGTGAAGACTTGTAAAAGGTAAGAAGATAAACTTGTAGGTATTTAGGGGAGCAGCCTCCAACAGCAAGAGCAGAACATGCAAAGACTGAGGCAGAACTTGTATTGAATGACCAAATGATGGTACAGGAATGGGTAGCACTGATGAACTCTCTGCTAGAGATTCATACTTATTCCAAAGAAGAAATGTTTAAAGTAATCCCTTGCTTGGTTTGCTATACAAAATGTATTTTGAATTATGATAGTCAATAGTTTTTGTAGCATTCAAACTAATATATGCTTCTTGAAAGACAAAGAGAAATCTCCTAATAGTGCCATATTTGAAGCTACTATGTAGTAAAATAATATTCTTGCTACTAACAATGCCACTATCTGGGCCAGTGTGTTAGCTTTTCTTTTTAAAAAGGTCAACATAAAAATTAAAAATGCATATATCTGATTTCTGGATGGAGTAAAAGTAATATTTTTTAAATTAATTTTTGAGAATTTCATACAACACATTTTGAATCCAATCACCCAAGTTCCTCCCATTGCCACCTTCACCTTCTTATCACATTTCTTCCCTCACCTTCTGCATGTACATTTGACATTCCATCACCCAAACTTGGTATCTATTCTCCCCTTGCCTTCTGTCTTAGGGTTTCATTGCTGTGAAGAGACACCACGATCAAAGCAACTCCTATAAAGGCAAACATTTAATTAGGGCTGGCTTACAGTTGCAGAAGTTCAGTCCATTATCATCATGGTGGGAAGATTGGCACTATCCAGCAGACATAGTGCTGGAGGAGCCAAGAGTTCTACATCCAAAGGCAACAGTAGAACACTCCTGCAGGCAACTGGAAGAAGGTCTCATCTGCACTCTCATCTGCACTGGTTAGAGCTTGAGTATATGACCTCCCTGACCCCCACAGTGACCCATTTCCTCCAACAAGGCCACACCTATTCTAAGAAGGCCATACCTCCTAATGGTGCCACTGTCTGTGGACCAAGTATTCAAACACATGAGTCTATGGGGGCCATACCTTTGAAACCACTATACCTTGCATCTGAGAGAGCATAACAAGCATTTCAGAGCCCTATAAGGCCTCTAGGAGTGTGTTTAAAGAAAGATCAAGTACAATGAGATCACTATGATGTAAGGAAATGCTAGCCATCTATGTAGTAAGACCATAAGAAGAAAGAGTGATGCCACTGAAGAGGCCATCTTGGACTGAACAACTCCACTGCTGTTGTATGGACAAGAGTCAGGAATACTGAGGCAAAGCCCCTCATTCATCTTCAACCATTTAGGAAATCTCAGATGAAGTCCCAGGTTTTGTGGTGAACTTAGAAGCATTTCCTCCAGCAAAATTTCTTACATAATGAAGTAAGAGAAAAACAGATTAATTTATCAATGCAGCTATGTTGAAGAGCATTACACAACTACGTTCACAAACTATTTACATTGCAGAAATCAGGAAAAATTTAAATATTTTTCACTTTAACAACAGTAACAATGATGATTATAATAATGGCAATGAGAGTTGTGATATACTGATAATCTTGGAGAGCCATGGCTCTTCCACTGCTAAATCCACTGTTTTATGTGTTTGAATCTCATATGGTAATACAGATAAACCTGGATATTTTTCATACGGTTGTTTGAACTCATCCAACCAAAATTCATTTTCTCCCCCTGCCTTTTTCTAGTACTAACATGTTTGAAGGGCTTGCATAGAAGGTCAAGAGTAGTGGACTTTTATGATAAATTTTGTAAGAGGCCACTGATATGGTTGGAGATATGATCATTTTGTCTTCTGGGGAAGCAATACCTTATAGTGGCCTAGTGGCCTTTCTGTAATGGTCTTTCCACTACAGGGGTAAAGTTGAGATACAATAAATAAAAAGAGTTGACCAATCATTACAGGTGGGTCAGTATTGCAAAACTTTACTTAGCATAGTTTGGTAGATGGGGCTTTTCTCTAATTTTTGATTCATATAGTTCCCGAAAAGCATCATGGGTTGTCCCAAATAATAGGAATAACCTAGTCCATTATGTAAAATTTTATTTCCCTTACTATCATTCTAAGAGATAACTTTATTTACAATTTTATTTGGAGAAAAAAAAAAGTGAGGACACAATGTTTTTGCATTTACTAGGTGTGGGGAAGGGGTGAGGCGGGCAACCTGTTCCCAGGCTCTTGCTTGTTGGATGCTCGGTGGCAGATGTGATTATAAAGTCTTACCTGGCCACAGAAGAATAAAATGATACTGCCTTCATTCCCAGATGAAGCCAGAAGGGGGAAGCTGGTTGAGGCTTCGGGTTTTTGGGAGAGAACTGTGACTATAAAGTTCGCTTGAGGTGGCTGGAGGCTCTGTTCCTTACATCACCACACTGTTCTCATCTGTTGTAATGAAAAGGGCCAGGATTTGTAGCCTTCAGGAGATCCTTTCAAGCTACAACCTACCTCCCTAGAAAATGAAACTGTGATAGTCTCTCTTGTCTGGTTCATGGGCATGTGAATTAATTTATATTCGATTGTGAATTTTTCTAACTGCTAAGTATATTTACACAGTGCGTGTTCTGCATGCCAGACACTTATCTAAGTACTGTCTTCAGACTAATTCATTTACTCATTAGGAAAACCATGAGTTAATTTTCTGGATTCAACTATATGAATGCAGGCACTGGTACTATGTTTTAATGCAAAATGGGGAGTTACAGCTGGTTTCTACCTCCATTTTGGAAATCAAAGGTTCCCCATGATTCTCAGGAAGCAAATAATTTGGACCTTGTAAACCAAGGTGTCAGAATAATAAATACAGACAGGGAAACTGACAACACAGAAGTTTTATAAGTTATCTAAGATCATCATCAGCCCTGAAAGGCTAAGAATGTGGCTTAGAATGAGAAAAACACTTGGATTTAAACACCAGCACATATACATTTCACACACTTGGAACGCTAGTTTTTTTTTTTTAAAACAAGGTGGATGGTTTTTTTTTCTTTTTTAAGATTTATTTTATTAATTTTATGTACACCATTGCTGTCTTCAGACACACCAGAAGGGGACATCAGATCCCATTACAGATGATTGTGAGCCACCTTGTGGCTGCTGGGAATTGAACTCAGGACCTCTGAAAGAGCAGTCAGTGCTCTTAACCCCTGAGCCATCTCTCCAGCCCAGAACTTTTAATTAGTGAACTGATATTGGTAATTGTTGCCAATACTGATTTAGATAATCACTTTTATATTTAAAAATTTGCTTTATGGAAGACTTTTTTGGGCAGTAAGTGAAAGTAGACATTGGCTTTTCTTTCTAGAAAGAAAATATTACATACAATATGTATAATAATACATTGTTTATTCTGAAGTGGATGCTATCTTATCTCAGTTTTCTGAGGGGAAAATCTGAGAATTGGGAAGGCGTGGGTACACTGGGTTAGTAAATGGAAGACTCACTCCTAGACTTGAGGTCTGTCTGCTGGTTCCTACCTAGGGGCTGAAGATTTCATTTTACTAGTTTGTGGCTTTTGTTGCATCCTACAGATCTTTCTAATACTAGTAAATTCTTTTGGGAATAAACACCTCTCTGCTTTAAGCCCACAGATTAGCTTTTTACAACCTGTTGGTTGTGACGTCTTTGGGGGTTGAGTGACCTCTTCAGAGGAGTTCCATCTCAGATATCCTGTAATAAGATGTTTACATTATGATTCATAACAGTAGCAAAATTATAGTTATGAAGTAGCAACAGAAATAATTTTATGGTTGGAAACACTACATCATGAGATACTTTATTAAAGGGTCACAGCTTTAGGAAGGTGGAGAAACACTGTTCTAGAGATGGATTCCAAAGAAACTGGGTCGTGTCAATTGCGAAGTCCTGGCCCCTTCAGAGTGGCTTTACAACACACCCAAGGCTGCATTACTCTGATGACTTGTTCAAGTATCAGCTATTGAGATGAAGTAGTTGGCCAAGCCAACTCAGTCAGTCGACAGCTTCTCCAGGGAGGAAATGAGGATTAACAAGAAGAAAATGATCAGACAACATATGGCATTACCCCAGACAGTTCAGAGGCTGAAGCAGGTTGATTTTTTTCCCAGTCTGCTTTTATACCATTTTAAGTACATGCAAAGATTAAGGTCAGTTCTAGGTTAAGAAACAAATGAGTCAATAAACACAAATAGACAATGAACAAACAAGGCAATTAGCAAAGTCCCATGATCACTGCTTCTAGGGGCTTATGAGGATGACCAAGATATCTGAGCCTACTTCCCTGTCCTAGCCCAAAATCAAATTCTTGCCTGAAGCCTACTTCTTTGTTCTAGCCCAAAGTCAGATTCCTGCCTGAACTTACTTCTGTGTTCTGCCCCAATGTCAAATTTTTGCCAAGTTTCTAGAAGTGGCCCCAAAAGCTTTCCACAAATAATTCACTTCTGAAATACAGTACAGCACGAGGAACCTCTGGTTCTTAATGTAGAGGTGAAGAATGTAAGCAGTAAGTCCCCACGTTTCTATCAAGATAGATTATTAGTGTCTGCATTCATGTAGCTGAATCCATTACACTGCAGGGAATTTTCTCAAATTTTCTTCATCTTAAAAGTCAAAGTTTCCAAGTGGGAAACCAAATTGACTTTCATGTAATTTTCTCAGTTCATTTATGCCAAGGAAACTTGTACTATGTGAAGTTTTCTGAGTGTAGCTCACAGGCAAATGACTCCTTTACTTTAAATAGCAGGAAACATCTGGGAATTAGTTCTTATCTGATAATAGTTCACAGAACTACATTTTGTAGAGTAGTTCTAATTTCAGGGTAAGTGACAGTTCTGTTCTCCAATAGAGAAAATCCTTTGCTGCTGGTCTGAATTTGGTCTTGATGAAGGGTGCAGTTTGCTCATTGTTTTAATTGCATGATACTCATTCCATTTTACTTCAATATGTCTTTATAGAATTCAGTAAATGCATTTTAACAGGGAGATGATTCAGAAAAGGATGACTGATTGACTCCTATCACTGACTATTGGTCTAGTTATTAACCCAGCAGGCTGACCGAACCCCACTTTTCAAAAGCACAATCATCAGGTGGAAGAAATACAGACACTGTGCCATAGATCCATTTCCCTTTAGAAACAACTTCACCTTCAGAGTGAATGGTAAGTATGAAATTCCCTATTAAGGACTTTCTATGATAAACATTTTTTTTTATTTTTTATTTTTTATTTATTTTTTATTATCATTAACTTGAGTATTTCTTATATACATTTCGAGTGTTATTCCCTTTCCCGGTTTCCGGGCAAACATCCCCCTCCCCCCTCCCCTTCCTTATGGGTGTTCCCCTCCCAACCCTCCCCCCATTGCTGCCCTCTCCCCAACAGTCTAGTTCACTGGGGGTTCAGTTTTAGCAGGACCCAGGGCTTCCCCTTCCACTGGTGCTCTTACTAGGATATTCATTGCTACCTACGAGGTCAGAGTCCAGGGTCAGTCCATGTATAGTCTTTGGGTAGTGGCTTAGTCCCTGGAAGCTCTGGTTGGTTGGCATATGATAAACATTTTGTTGAACATTTTCTGTGGAGAATTTATTCACTGAAGGGTTGCAAGCCCAAACATGCATCCCCAACACTCAAAGCTAGCCTCACTCATTTTAAATAGATATTTTCTAGATAGTAGTCTAACTTTCCCACAAGAAAATTCATCCAATTTTTGTTTCTCATTCTAAAACTGTAATAGTGTTATAGCAAGAAATAAGTACTTGCTAAATACTAACTTCATTTAAAGACTGTTGAGTTCATATTTTTCTGTACTATCCTACATTTAACTTATTCTAAGTTTACCTATTAAAATCCCTCTGACCAAAAGAAAATACTCTGTGCTAGTAAATCCCATCTTCCTGTGTCTAACTGTCCCTTCCATTTATCTTTAGCTAGCATATTATTTGGGTCATGGCTTCTTAGTTTTGATTTTGTGAATCGTGTCATCTGAACCTTTTTGGCTATATTCAAATCATTAGCAATAAATAAGGAGGCCAATGAATAATTACAAATGTCAAGGACAGAAACAAAGGCAATTAGATTGATTCTGTCTATTGTGTGTGCACACCAAAGCACACACGCATGTGCGCATGTGCACATGCATGCTTGACTCCAGCATTAACATGGCTTTCTAACTTTTTTCAAAGAAAAAGACTTGCACGCTCATTTTTGTCAGCATACAGAAAGTAGCATTTCTTAGCTAAATTTTTATTACATTTATCTACATGTGTGTGCACATAGTCTACATGTACTATGCATGCTAAGTATGAGGAGATCAGAAGCCATCTTGCGGGAGACAGTTCTTCCTTCCACCATGTAGGTCCTGGAGTCCAACTGAGGTCAACAGGATTGATGTCAACTACCTTAATCTGCAGAGCCATCTTATCAGTCTGAACAAAATGCTTCTTAAAAATTAGTGAGAGTCAAATGCAATTGTAGATCCCTAGAATAAGTCCTAAACTTAGCAAACCTCACCAGAAACTACTTATATATTTTATCAAGAAGTATAATTTCTTACCAGAGAAAGAGATCCTGGATAGCATTAGAAAACAGGCATCAGTTCCACACTAGCTTTTGAAAAACTTATTTTCTGTCAGAGGTAATGAAGTTTTAGGGCTATAAACAACCCAAATTTTTTAAAAAAATTCTACTTCAGTCTTGTTAAAGAACTCAAGTGTAGCTCCCTGTTTTTGACCATCACTTCCGTGTGTGTGTGTGTGTGTGTGTGTGTGTGTGTGTGTGTGTGTGTGTGTGTACATGCGCTCCACACTGTTAATCTGTGGATACAGGATGTGAAAAACTGCAGCCTCAAGCAATGTGATCATTGATGATAAAGTGGTGGTACAGAGGCATGTTGAGACAGAACTAGATGCAATGCAGGTGTTAACAAGGTTCTGTTTCAGGCCAGTAAGAGCAAGTCCCGGACCAAGGTGATGTAACATGTCTGCCAGTGAAATCAGATCTGCCTTAACCAGATCGTACTGCAGAAAGGTACTCTGAACGAACGAAAGAAATTAATAAGGAGAGTTACATAATACCACCATGTCTTAATTATCTGAATCTGGTTTGCTTTGGAAACAAATCTCTTTTATTTTTTGGAATATTTATTCCGTTGAAATACATCGAATGCAATTTAAATAATTTTAATACCTTATTTTATGGGAGATCTTGATTTGTGCCAAGACTTTTCAGGAATGAAGACTGGGGAGTTTGACAGGAGGTTATAATCTAAGCCAATATGAATTTTGACAGTATTTATTATTAGTATGACACCCAAAAGTAGAAGCGACGAGTGTTCCTGACAGATTTTTCGAAGTCTTCACAAAGGATGAGATCCGGCTGCTGCTATGTGGACCAGATAGTGTTAGAACAGTTTGGTTTTCTGTCTGGATTATTTTCTTCTTAGATGACATGTTAACTGATAAGAACATTTTGATTGGCTTGATAGTTATATGTTTCTATTGCAAATTAATATGTGTCTCTTTTAGGTTATCAAAACAAGAGACAAAAGCTATGTCCCATTACACCACAGCTTCAGAGAGTGGCTCAGAGCAACTTTCCTTCCTACAGCATAACTCTGTGCATTTGACATAAAAGTGGATTAATGAACTATGCTCTTTCTTCAAATACCAGTGCCACGGTAAGGCTTTATCTTAAAGTTTTAAAATCATCACTGGATTTGGAACATTTCTACTTGAAAAGAAAAGCTATTAGCTAAGGATATTTTCACATGTTATTTTAGTTATTAAGTACCTCCTAACAGATATTTATGATTCTTGGAATATAAAATGAGACTTTGTCTTTGTAACAAGTGCTTGCAATTATAAATCCAGGAGCAATAATTTTTTTTAAATTAAGAGACACCGTAGTGATGTACTTAATAGTAACAAGGATCAGACAGTATAATTAAGGATCAGGTGAATGCATAAAACAATGCTATCCGTGATTAAAATTTATCTTGATTCACTTCCTAAAAATTATTCTTGGTATATTTCATTTCTCTGGTAGTTTTATTATAATATTCTATGAATATCATTTAGCTACGTAGGCTATTTCATTAATAACGAATAAATTCTACTAACCCAGGGCAGGAAATAATAAAGCTACGTGTAAGTTTTAACATATCTGGGAATAAATGGTAAAATTAATCTAAAAAGATGCCAATAATAAAATTAAATTATACGGGCTAAAGAAAAATGTGAGAAACAAATTAAAAAGAGTTCCATTCTAAATCTGAGACAAGGTGGACGAGCAGGGTTGAGTTTCAAATGAAGAGAGACTTGAGGTCAAAACCATAACTAAAGTTTATGGGAAGCTAACACATCTTATTTTATATTCATCCTAGCTCTGAGCTGCAGCTACATGCCTGTATTTTATGATGAATATTCTCCAGAATGATAGTAGAAGGTATGCTATGTCTCCTTGGTGATTGAAAGAAGGCAAGTTGGGTGGACAAGACAGACCAAGTTGTTTTTAAACAGTAGCTTATTAGTAAAAGCCCATTGATAAAATATGAGTGAGGTCGTAAGAGAGGAGAGCTGTAAAAAAAGAGGCAAATGGCAGGAGCAAGAAGTTTGAGGGAAAAGATTCAGGCTGGATGCCAAAGAAATGATGTGGAAGTAAGCAAGGCTGCAGCTCTTTGCAGCTATGTTTCCTAGCTCAAGCCCCAGCATCAGTCTTTGCCAGTTACCCAACCACTGCAAAATTCATCTTTCCTTGCACTGAAATGAACATAATGGCTCGAACAGTGTGGAAGGCAAATGACGTGTAATGCATGTGGAGTGCTTAGCACAGTACTTGGCATAAAAAAGATCAACACATCACAGAGATCTTGTTGTAGAGTGGTCTGAGAAAGAGTGGCAAGATATGAGTGGGCTCTTGAATCAAGGTGATTTGGATCTAGGATCTAGAAGAAGGCTTGCATGATTTACAGGAGATGACAAAAACAGCTTACGATGACAATCTGGTCCCAGAAATGGTAAAAATACGTTCTTAAGGTTACTTGTTGAATGTCCAGCCCTGCCCTGCTAGCCCTGGGGAGACACAAAGTATTGTGTTTCTTTGGACAGCAGGGGGCTCCCGGGCATTGGAAAGCAGGAAGCACAAGGGTTTATTATTTTCTGTCTGTGCCCAGTTAATGGCTGCTGCTTGTGAGTGAGCTAACACTCATCTGGTGCCACAGTTAAAAAGAAGTTGTGTATTTCTATACTTACATTGTATGGTTGTTGCCGCTAGGTAGATGAAGTCCATTGCATGCTACAGAGTGTATCAGGGTACTTATTGTCCATCTGTCCATTCCAGAAGCACATTACAGGATGCTGGGTTAGACCCCATGGAAGAGGAAAGGCTTATATCAAAAAGTCAGATTAAAGGCAAGACACTAATGTAGTAGAGGGGAAAGGGTGGGAGCTGCGAATGTAAGGGAAGGAGTATGTAATGGAGGGGCTGTACTCCATCTGGGAACTTATGGTACTCACTAAAAGAGGGCAAGAAAGAAAGGGCCCTCAACTTATAGGGTAAGCATGAGCTGTAGATAGAGATGCAAAGCATCCGAGAAATGTTCTGGGTGAGGCAAATTTGCAGACAAATGTTGAAGCGTAACAATGGAGAAAAAGAGGACCACAAAGAGGGAGACTCAAAGCCAAGTGAGGAAAGAGATCTGGTATCTCCTACTCCTTGCTGCTCGCCTCTCTGCAGGGCCACAGGTCACACACTGCAGATTCTTCAGTTGATACAGATGATGTTTCTACCAACACATTTTAAATTACTAAGTATTTCCCCTTTCGAAGGATCACTTCTCAGAAACCACATTTTGCTTGCCTTCTGATTTTAGTTTACTGCTGTCTGGGCCATTTCTTTAGCTTTAAAGTTGAATGATTCGAAAGCAGATGACTTTGTTGACTTACCTGTAAGTAGATTGCACATGGAGATCACATCTTCATCCTCTCTCTTCACATCTGCTGCTTACTGCCCTAAGGACAGTGAACAAACTTGTCGCCAAAGAAAATTAATCATCAGCCATCAAGTCAAGTCCTGTCAAAAAACGTCAGAGCAGTGGTTCTCAACCTTCCCAATGCTGTGTCCCTTCAATACAGTGCCTCATGTTCTGGTGACCTCAACCGAAAGATGTTTTGTTGTTACTTCATAACTGTAATTTTGCTACTGTTTGGAATCACAATGTGTATACCACACAAAGGGATCGCAACCCATAGGTTGAGAATCACACTGCTTTAGAATAATATTAGCTGCCTTAATCATTTAGGTTCATTCCATTGGCTGAAAGTTGTCTTATCAAAGGCATGGTTTCATATGCATGTGCTAATTTCTGGGATTAGCATTTTTTTAGGACTGGGAAATTTATTTATTCTTCATGGAATATAGATTTTAAAAGATTAAAGGAAATGAAAGTTAGTGGGGGAAAATCAACTGAATGCAAGCAAAACCAAACCAAACCAAACCAAAACAAAACCCCATACTAGCAAAACCTGGGTTTAAATAAGCAGGAAGCATTGCACTTGATAGTCCAGAGTAGCCCCCCCCTTTTAAGATTTGTTTATTTATTATATATAAGTACACTGTAGCAGTCTTCAGACACACCAGAAGAGGGCATCAGATCTTGTTGCAGACAGTTGTAAGCCACCATGTGGTTACTGGGATTTGAACTCAGGACCTCTGGAAGAGCAGTCAGTGCTCTTACCTACAGAGCCATCTCTCCAGCCCCCAGAATAGTTCTTAAATGAATGATTGTTGTTCTGTTCCTAATTTCCAAGTATGTGTAACACACAGTGAATTGCAGTGTGTGATGTTAGATGTCAAGCTATTTTTATATTATGTAGAAACTTGCCCTCTTTTGGGGGCCCCTGGCATTTTCTAAAACCCAAACAAACTTGAAGTGCAGCTTGCTTCATTTTAACCACGTTCCTTTGAACACCCAGGTCCTTTTCTGTATTGAATCTATTGCCATTCTTTGGCTTTCCTATTCTCTCTCACAGGTTGTCTGGATTCTTATTATTCTGTATAGAAAATTCTCACAATGCTGGCAGCTGGCTATGGTGGCACATGTCTGTAATGGCAGAGGACGCAGAATGAATCCTAGGGCTGGACTGCATAGAGACATCAGTCTCCAAAACACAGCACAACAAAATGAGGGACATTGATAGCTGAGACATAAAATGAGAAACACAGTTCTTCTGGAGAGTCTAAAGCTTTTTCTGATAAAGCTGATGCAGGTGAGTTAGAAATGGTGTCCAGACAGAAGAAAAAGGTCTTCAAATCTTTCCCAACAGAGACCAGCAGATAGCTCTGTGCATAAGTGCACTCAAGTACGAAGGCCTGAGTTCAAATCCCCAGCACCACATCAAAAGTCTAGTGTGGCTGTAAATGTCTGAAACCCCAGGGCTGTGGAAGTGGAGGCAGTAGGGTTTCTGGGGCTGGCCTAGGGTTGTAGGCAGCCACACATGCTCGGGGTTCAGTGAGAAACCTGTCTCAAGAGTTTGATGTACAGAGTCATAAAGGCATACTTGACTTTGTCTTGCTGGCCTCTCATGCACTGGGATACAGGTGCATATACCGCTTATACAGCCCCATACCCCACAAGTAAAAAAGTTAAATAAAAAAAATCTTCCCAAACAAGCAAAGCCTATGTGTTTCTTTTTTTTAATTGGGTATCTTAT
>NC_046154.1:226190632-226277624 GCF_011064425.1 Rattus rattus | reverse complement strand
TGTGTGTGTGTGTGTGTGTGTGTGTGTGTGTGTGTGTGTGTGTGTGTGTGTGTGGTCTATGTCAAGGTCAGAGGACAGAAAGGGAGTTGGTTATTCTTTCCTTCTACCTGTTGGGTCCCAAGTATTAAACTCAGATTGTCAGGCATAGTAACAAGTGACTTTATAGGCTAAGCATTCTAAATTGTCACATGTCCTTTTTAAAAAATAAATTTTTAAGGCATGTCTCATGTAGTTCAGGCTGACCTTAAACTTTCTAAATAGCAGGGAATGGCTTTGAAATTCTGATACTTCCTCAAACTTCCAAGTACTAGTTGTGTACCACCTTGGATGCCCTCATAGTGCTGGGGATTGAATCCAAAATCTTGTGCAAGCTAGGCAAGCTCTGGACCCACTGAGTCATATCCACAACATGTTTATTTGACCTTCATGAAATAAAAGCTCAAGGCACTTGCTACTTTCTCTTAATATCATCTATGCTAAGGGGATGCTCAGCTGTCTATCTAGGTTGGAGCCCTTGACACACATATTAGCGGCCCCACCCAGCTACACCATAAGAGTTTATCACCACAGTCACCAGCTTATGAAAGCTGTGCATGTTCTGTCATTCTATCATCATGGTATGTCTCTGGATAAACCCAAGGTGGGTGGTTCAGGAAGGGTGAGGTTAAGTGAGAGATGTATCATTCACCCTTACTTGGGAGCTCCTGAGAATTGATGATTCCTGTTCACTGGGAACCTGCTTCCTTCCATCCTCCCTCCCTCCCTCCCTCCCTCCCTCCCTCCTTCTCTCCCTCCCTCCCTCTTTCTGTTCTGCTCTTCCCTCCATTCCTTCTTCCTTCTTTCTTTCCTCTTTTTCTTCCTCCTTCCCCTCCCTTGATTTCCCAACCCTTACTATCTCCTTCCCTACTTTTTATTTTCCTCCCTTCCCTCCTTCTTTTCCATCACTCGTTTCCTTCTCTCTTTCCTGTGCTGGGTACTGAATCCAGGGCTTCCTACATGCTTTACTTCCTTCAAGGGCTTTATTACTGAGTCTCATCCACCCCCTCTACTTTTTCTTCTTTCTAGGCATTTTCATGTCTTCCACCTTTTCAAGCTCTTGGTCACTGGATTCCCAAGGTTGATTTTCACTTATGGGACCAGGAGGCAGAGCTGTTGCATTCAATGTCACTCAGACTTTGAGTACTTGTTTTCCTCTCAGAATTCAGCACTCTAGGGTACGGGATAGAGTCAATTGAGAAATGGCTCAAAGCTCCGAGGTGGATGGTGTTACTTTCTTTGGTTTGCTTTCTCACAGTGCAGTGGGCTTTATTATAAGAATATTATTACATTCTGCAAAGTTCATCAAGATCACACTGTACTGGGATAAAGTTCTTTCCATTGCCTCTGGCTGCCACCCAGCAGAGACTTGAGAATACAAAAGAAACAATTTCATATAATAATATGGACGAATACATCTATAAGCCCCTATGTTCAGGTCTTGAATCATGTTATTTATTCTCTGGGATGTTGACTTACTTGCAGAAGGAATTTTGTTGTGCAAAATATGAAAAATTAGCTCACACTTGCCTTGATGAAGAATTTGTTAAGGTGGTTTAGTTGGGCTGTATATTCAAGTGCAATTACCTCTGCTAAGAGAAAGGAAAAAAAAACACTATCAAATTGTTAGCATGAATCAGAAGGCTTGAGCACCGTTTTGAATGTTTTCAGATGCATTTAGGAGAGTGGTCTAAATTTATGAAGATCAAGGATTATGAGAGTCTTTTAGCAATATTTTAAAGTTATACATGCCATATTCAAAGATATATGACATCTGATGTGTAGATCAGGTACAACCAAATCAAGTCACCTTGGAAGCTACTTGTATTGTGAATGTAGAGTTGAGTTAACAAGTCTTGATTCTAACCTGTTTGAGTTTTAGTGGCCAGTTCTTGTTTGTGTGCAGGTACACTTCAAACTTTGGTATTGTTAAAAACATCTACCTTGTTTTATCAGACTGTGTCATTAGGACCTAGGGCCTGTTGATAGGCCAGCTAGTCCCCCTGAAGCTGTCCCCACCTCCTGAATATTGGGATGACATGTTTATTAGATCTTTCAACATGAGTTCTGGGGATCATAGTTAGGTCCATGTGCTTGCTCAGCAGGTTCTTTATGGGTCATTTCCTTATCCCCAAAGGTTCCACCTCATGTAGGCTATACCATCTCTTGTTAGTGCCACAGGATGGCCACCAAGCTTGGAACATGAGAACCTTTGAATAACATTTAAGATTCAAAGTATGAATGAACTACCTATATTGACAGTTGTATAAAAACAGCTTGCACACTTATTAACATTACAGAACATAGTAAATGATCACTGCCAGGTTACAAATTTACTGTGGTACTAAAAACAATATGTGTTGTCATGCCAGCAGCGGTCTGGTCTCAAGCATGAGCGTTTCTCTGCCTTAGCTTTTTGATAACTTTTGGTTGAAAGTCAATTTTATTTGATATTAGAATGACTACTCCAGCTTGGGACCATTTGTCTGGAAAATTTTTTCCACTCTTTTACTCTGAGGAAGTGTCTGTCTTTGTCGCTGAGGTGCGTTTCCTGTATGTAGCAAAATGCTTGGTCTTGTTTATGTATCCAGTCTGTTAGTCTATATCTTATTATTGGGAAATTGAGTCCATTGATGTTGAGAGATAGTAAAGAATAGTGATTGTTATTTCCTGTTATTTTTGTTGTTAGAGGTGGAATTATGTTTGTATGGCCATCTTCTTTTGGGTTGGTTGAAAGAAGATTTCTTTCTTGCTTTTTCTATGGTGTAGTTTCCCTCCTTGTGTTGGCGGTTTCCATTTATTATTCTTTGTAGGGCTGGATTTGTGGAAAAATATTGTGTAAATTTGATTTTGTCATGGAATATCTTGGTTTCCCCATCATGTTAATTGAGAGTTTTGCTGGGTATAGTAGCTTGGCCTGGCATTTGTGTTTTCTTAGGGTTTGTATGACATCTGCCCAAAATCTTCTACATTTCATAGTCTCTGGTGAGAAATCTGTGTAATTCTGATAGGTCTGCCTTTATATGTTACTTGACCTTTTTTCCCTTACTGCTTTTAATGTTCTTTCTTTGTTTTGTGAATTTGGTGTTTTGACTATTATGTGACAGGAGGGATTTCTTTACTGGTCCAATCTATTTGGAGTTCTGTAGGCTTCTTATATGTTTGTGGGCATCGCTTTCTTTAGGTTAGGGAAGTTTTCTTCTATAATTTTGTGAAGATATTTACTGGCCTTTTAAGTTGGGAATCTTCACTCTCTTCTATACCTATTATTCTTATGTTTGATCTCCTCATTGTGTCCTGGATTTCCTGGACGTTCTGAGTTAGGAGCTTTTTGTGTTTTGCATTTTCTTTGACTGCTGTGTCAATGTTTTCTATGGTATCTTCTGCCCCTGAGATTCTCTTGTCTATCTCTTGTACTCTGTTTGTGATGCTTGCATCTATGACTCTTGATCTCTTTCCTAGGTTTTCTATCTCCAGGGTTGTCTCTCTTTGTGACTTCTTTATTGTTTTTAGTTCCATGGATGGTTTTGTTCAATTCCTTCACCTGTTTGGTTGATCTTTGTGTTTCCTTTTTAAGGACTTCTACCTGTTTACCTGTGTTGTCCTCTATTTCTTTAAGGGAGTTATTTATGTCCTTCTTAAAATCCTCTAACATCATCATGAGGTGTGATTTTAAATCAGAATCTTGCTTTTCCATGTTATCCAGGACTTGCTGTGGTAGGAGAACTGGGTTCTAAAGATGCCATGTGGCCTTGGTTTCTGTTGCTTAGGTTCATGTCCTTGCCTCTCACCATCTGATTATCTCTGGTGTTAGCTGGTCTTGCTATCTCTGACAGTGACTTGACTCTCCTGTAAGTTTGTGTGTCAGCACACCTGAGAGACCAGCTCTTTCCTAGTGGTGGGGCTTGGGTACCAAGAGCTGTGGCACAAAGTCAGCTCCGGGCACAGATGGAAACTGGAAGCACCAGTGTTCCCTTACTGTAGCAAAAGGCCATTTAGAGTGTGACCTAGGTCACTACAGAGAGCTGGGACAATTGCAGAAGGCTGGAATTCCTAGCAGTACATTTCCAGAATGTACTGTCAAGCAATACATGCTTTATGTATTATGTGCAGTATAAATTATACCTGTATTTTATATAATCTGTAATTAATTCTATAATTATACAATATGTAATGTAATATGCATATTAATGTGTTATGACCAGAAATATATTTTATAGCATATGAAGTGAGCTTTAAAGTTTATCAGCCTGTAAAATGTGCCCCATTCTCAAATTAGTGCCAGGCTTATCCCCTGCCTATCTAGTTGCTTCAGCTAGTAGGGGGTTGTTTCACTGATATAGAGGCTGTCAGTTTTCCTGACCTTCCTAATAACTCCATGACCTACATCAAATATAATTGTCCCCTTGAATTTATTTATTTATCGTTACACTATTGTGTCTTCAGACACTGAAGGGGCATCGAATCTCATTTCTGATGGTTGAGCACCATGCGTTGCACATAAGTTTAACTCAGAGACTTCCCTGGAAGGCAATCAATTACTCTTTTTTTTTTTTTTTTGGACTGGGGACAGACAGGGCCTTGCGCTTGCTAGGCATAGCGACTCTACCCACCTGAGCTAAATCCCCAACCCCGCAGTCGAGTGCTCTTAACCCGCTGAGCGTCTCTCTAGCTAGTGCTTCCCTTTTTAACGAGAGCACTAGTTTGATCCTTAGACCTAGAATCCATATTAAAAATACTGGGCATGGTGGTGTGTGCTTGTAATCCCAGTGCCTAAGAGGCAGAGCTAAAGGATCCATGGGCCTCATTGGCCAGTTAGTCTAACATAGTTGATGAGCTTCAGGCTAATGAGAGACCCTGTCTCAAAGGAAGTATTCCTAAAGAAAACACCCACAGTTGTCCTCTAGCTTCCACAAGTACACATACACATGTGCATGTATACATACACACATGCACATACAAAATGTACTAGAAAAAGCAGAGATCCTGATACATTAGAAACACTGTGAATGGCTTTCACAGATTAGAGCCAGCAAAGGGATGATGTGGTACCTGGCAGATAAAGGACTTGGTGTTGGTAAAATCATCTGGAAAAAAGCCAAGTGTGGTATCATGCTGACTGGGAGGTCAAGCAAGTGAGAATAGAAGCGAGGGAGATTGAGAATTTCAGGTTCATTCTCAGCTAAAAATGAACTTGGGGTCAACTGGAGCTGTCATGAAACCCCATGTCAAAAACAGAAGGGAAGAAGTGAAGGAGAATAAAAGGAGGAGGAAAGGGAAGAGGGAGGAGGGAAGGAAGAGGAAGAAATAAATACCTAAAAGATGACAAAGCAGAATAAAACATGTCTGGAATGAAGTGAGTAATTTGGGATCTCCATATCTCTATGAAGCCAAGTCTGAAAAACTAAGAATTGCTTCTCTACATTATGTGAAGGACATCATATCCTTATACATTAAGCATGCATCAGTCAAATTAGGCAGGATAACAGCTACAAGGAGGTCTGTGGGATTACCAAAACAATGTGTTAGTTAATAATCAAGAAACATGACAGAGGCCATCTTACTACCACTATTAGGACTTTTTGCTTCTCCACCTATAATGGAGCTCCCCTGGGGAGCATGCTAAAGTATAGATTGCCACTCAGGAGTGAGGTTGGGTCTGACTCTGTGTTTCTAAGAATGTCTGATGGTGGTGGTCCACAGATCCTCTGAGAGCCTAAGACTATTCCCAATACTGTGTGTTTGTATATATGTATAAATGTGTGGGGGCGGGGAGGCCAGAGACTGACATGTCTCCCTCTAACCATGTCTACCTTATTTTTGGGAGGAGGGGAGGACAGGCTTTCATTGACCCTGGATCTCATGAATTGTCTAGGTTGTCTTGCCATTGGGCTTCAGGCATCTGCCTGTCTCTTCCCCTGAGTGCTAGGCCCGTATTTGTGTTGGTTCTGCTGTTCAGAATCCAAACTCAGATACTCATGCATGTGCAGCAAGCATTATAACTGATTGTCCCTATAGCCCCTCCATTTTTTATATCTTCAAAAAACTTCTACTCTTCTGCTTTTACCCAGCTCTTTGGCCCAGCTAGGCGAGTTCTATACCACTGAGCTACCACCCCAAACCAGGATAAGTGCTTTAAACACAAACAGATTTTTTTCCTTAAAAAGGGAAAAAGGTCACAAACGCAAATCACATTAAAATCATAGATGTTACTTGGAGAGAATTTCATATGTTTTCATTTTTTCAGATCTTTATTAAATTGGTTTTCTTATTTACATTTCATTTTCTTGGTTCCATGCCACCCATCCCCTAACCCCACCCTCCATTTTCTATGTAGGTGTTTCCTCCCCATCCTCCCCCATTACCGGCCTCCCCCAATCACGTTCACTGGGTGTGTTAGTCTTAGCAGACCAAGGGGCCCCTTCCACTGGTGCTCTTCAGCTATTCATTGCTACCTATGCAGTTTGGAGTTCAGGGTCAGTCAAGAATAGTTTTTTGGGTAGGATTAGTCACTGGAAGCTCTGGTTGGTTGGCATTGTTGTTCATATGGGTCTCAAGCCCTTCAGTTCATTCAGGCCTTTAAGATACCTTCAACGAGGGTTCCTGTTCTCAGTTTCAGTTTTGCTGCTGGCATTCTCCGCCTGTCATGTATTTGCATATATATACTCTGGCTGTGTTCCTCAGAGAGATCTACATCTGTTCCTGTCGGCCTGCAATTTTTGTTCATCCATCTTATCTAGTTTAAGTATGGGCCCACATGTGGGGCAGGCTCTGAATGGGTGTTCCTTCAGGCCTCTGTTCTAAATGTTGCCTCCCTATCCCTCCCTAAAGGTAATCTTGTTCCCTTTAAAGAAGGATGAAGTATCAACATTTTGGTCATCATTATTGAGTTTCATGTGTTCTGTGCATCTAGGGTAATTCAAGCATTTGGGCTAATATCCACTTATCAATGAATGCATACCATGTGTGTTTTTCTGTGATTGGGTTACCTCACACAGGATGATATTATCCAGTTCCATCCATTTGCCTATGAATTTCATGAAGTCATCGTTTTTGTTAGCTGAGTAATATTCCATTGTGTAGAGGTACCACATTTTCTGTATCCATCCCCCTGTTAAAGGGCATCTGGGTCTTTCCAGCTTCAGGCTATTATAATAAGGCTGCTATGAACATAGTGGAGCATATCTCTTTGTTGTATGTTGGGGCATCTTTTGGGTATATGCCCAAGAGAGGTATAGCTGGGTCCTAGGGTAGGGCAATGTCCACTTTTCTGAGGAACCTCCAGACTGATTTCCAGAATGGTTGTACCAGTCTGCAATCCCACCAACAATGGAGGAGTGTTCCTCTTTCTCCACATCCTCGCCAGCATTTGCTGTCACCAGAGTTTTTGATCTTAACCATTCTCACTGGTGTGAGGTGAAATCTCAGGGTTGTTTTGATTTGCATTTCCCTTATGACTAAAGATGTTGAACATTTCTTTAAGTACTTCTCATCCATTCGGCATTCCTCAGCTGTGAATTCTTTGTTTAGCTCTGAACCCCAGTTTTTAATAGGGTTATTTGTCTCCCTGCAGTCTAACTTCATGAGTTCTTTATACATTTTGGATATAAGCCCTCTATCAGTTGTAGAATTGGAAAAGCTCTTTTTCCAATCTATTGGTTGCTGTTTTGTGCTAACAAGAGTGTCCTTTGCCTTACAGAAGCTTTGTAGTTTTATGAGATCTCATTTGTCGATTCTTGGTCTTTGTATACTGCCATTGGTGTTTTATTCCAGAAATTTTTTTCTAGTGCCAATGTGTTTCAGACTCTTCCCTACTTTTCTTCTACTAGTTTGAGGTATGTCTGGTTTGATGTGGAGGTCCTTGATCCACTTGGACTTAACTTTGTACAGGGTGATAAGCATGGATCGATCTGCATTCTTCTACATGTTGACCTCCAGTTGAACCAGCACCATTTGCTGAAAATGCTATCTTTTTTCCATTGGATGGTTCTGGCTCCTTTGTCAAAAATCAAGTGACCATAGGTGTGTGGGTTCATTTCTGGGTCTTCAGTTCTATTCCACAGGTCTATCTGCCTGTCCTCTGTACTCATACTCACAGGTTTTATCACTATTAGTCTGTGTACTGCACTTGAGTTCGTGGATAGTGATTCCCCCTAAGTCCTTTATTGTTGAGGATAGTTTTAGCTATCCTGGGTTTTTTGTTATTCCAGATGAATTTGCAAATTGTTCTGTCTAACTCTCTGAAGAATTGGATTGGTATTTTGATGGGGATTGCATTGAATCTGTAGAACGCTTTTGGTAAAATGGCCATTTTTACTATATTAATCCTGCCAATCCATGAGCATGGGAGATGTTGCCATCTTCTGAGATCTTCTTCAGTTTCTTTCTTCAGAGGCTTGAAGTTCTTATCATACAGATCTTTCACTTGCTTGGTTAAAGACACACCGAGGTACTTTATATTATTTAGGACTATTATGAAGGATGTCGTTTCCCTAATTTCTTTCTTGGCTTATTACTCTTTGGTGTAGAGGAAGGCTACTGATTTATTTGAGTTAATTTTATACCCAGCCACTTTGCTGAAGTTGTTTATCAGCTTTAGTAGTTCTCTGGTGGAACTTTTGGGATCACTTAAATAGACTATCATATCATCTGCAAATAGTGGTATTTTGACTTCTTCCTTTCCAATCCGTATCCCTTTGATCTCCTTTTTTTGTCTGATTGCTCTGGCTAGAACTTCAAGAACTATATTGAATAGGTAGGGAGAGAGTGCGCAGCCTTGTCTAGTCCCTAATTTTATTGGGATTGCTTCACGTTTCTTTCCATTTAGTTTAATATTAGCTACTGGTTTGCTGTATATGGCTTTTACTATGTTTAGGTATGGGCCTTGAATTCCTGTTCTTTCCAGGACTTTTATCATGAAGGGGTGTTGAATTTTGTCAAATGCTTTCTTAGCATCTAATGAAATGATCATGTGGTTTTTATCTTTCAGTTAGTTTGTATAGTGGATTATGTTGATGGTTTTCCGTATATTAAACCATTCCTGCATCCCAGGGATGAAGCCTACTTGATCATGATGGATGATTGTTTTGATGTGCTCTTGGATTTGGTTTGCAAGAATTTTATTGAGTATTTTTGCGTTGATATTCATAAGGGAAATTGGTCTGAAGTTCTCTTTCTTTGTTGGGTCTTTGTGTGGTTTAGGTATAAGAGTAATTGTGGCTTCAAAGAAGGATTTCGGTAGTGCTCCATCTGTTTCAATTTTGTTTGGATAGTGTTTGTGTGAGGTCTTCTATGAAGGTCAGATAGAATTCTGATAGATAGAACCCATCTGGACCTTGGCTCTTTTTGGTTGGGAGAGTTTTAATGACTGCTTCTATTTCTTTAGGAGTTATGCAGTTGTTTAAATGGTTTATCTGTTCCTGATTTAACTTCGGTACCTGGTATCTGTCTAGGAAATTATCCATTTCCTGCAGATTTTCAAGTTTTGTTGAATATAGTCTTTTGTAGTAGGATCTGCTGATGTTTTGAATTTCCTTGGTTTCTGTTGTTATGTCTCCCTTTTCATTTCTGATTTTGTTAATTTGGATATACTCGGTGTGCCCTTTGATTAGTCTGGCAAGGTTTTATCTATCTTGTTGATTTTATGAAAGAAACAATTCGTGGTTTTTTGATTCTTTGTATAGTTCTTTTTTTTCTACTTGGTTTATTTCAGCTCTGAGTTTGATTTGTTTCCTGCCTTGTACTCCTCCTGGAACATTTTGCTTCTTTTTTTTGTTCTAGAGCTTTTGGGTGTGCTGTCAAGCTGCTGATATATGCTCTCTCCTGTTTCTTTCTGCAGGCACTCAGAGCTATGAGTTTTCCTCTTAGCACAGCTTTCATTGTGTCCCATAAGTTTTGGGTATGTTGCCTTCATTTTCATTAAATTCTAAAAGTTTTTAATTTCTTTTTATTTCTTCCTTGACAGAGTTATCGTAGGGTGACATTGTTTCAATTTCCCACGTAGGCATTCTTTTCCTTATTGTTATTCAAAGACCAACTTTAAAGCACATTGTTGGTCTGATTGCCTTGTCGGATTATTTCCCTATCTTTTTCTACTTCTCTTTAAAATTCGTTTTGACTGAATTATATGGTTTAATTTTGGAGAAAATACCATGAGGTGCTGAGGAAAGAAGGTATATCCTTTTGCATTAGGGTAGAGCAGTTCTATAAGTATCGTTAAGTCCATTTAATTTCTTCTACATCTCTTTAATTTCTGTTTCCATAGTCTGTCTCAATGATGAGAATGGGGTGTTGAAATCTCCTACTATTGTTGTGTGAGGTGCAATGTGTCCTTTGAGCTTTAGTAAGGTTTTATGTTTGTAGGTGTCTTCACTTTCTTCTATACCTATTATCCTTAGGTTTGATCTTCTCATTTTGTCCTGGATTTCCTGTATGTTTTGGGCCAGCAGCTTTTTCCGTTTTACATTATCTTTGACAGTTGTGTCCATGATTTCCTTGGAATCTTCAGCTCCTGAGATTCTCTCTTCTATCTCTTGTATTCTGTTGGTGATGCTTGTATCTATGGTTCCTTGTCTCTTCCTTTGGTTTTCTATATCCAGGTTGCCTCCCTTTGTGCTTTCTTTATTGTTTCTATTTCCATTTTCAATTCCTCCACCTTTTTGATTGTGTTTTCCTGTAATTCTTTCAAGAATTTTTCTCTACGGTCTTCTACTTGTTTACTTGTGTTTTCCTGCATTTCTTTAAAGGATTTCTTTATGTCTTTCTTAAAGTCCTCCATCATCATGATCAAATGTGATTTTAAATCTAGATATTGCTTTTCCAGTGTGTTTGGATATTCAGTGTTTGGTTTGGTGGGAGAGTTGGGCTCCGATGATGCCATGTAGTCTTGGTTTCTTTTGCTTGGGATCCTGTGCTTGCCTCTTGCTATCAGGTTGTCTCTGGTGTTACCTTGTTCTGCTATTTCTAGCAGTGGGTCGATCGTCCCCTAGGCCTGTGTCAGGAGTGCTGTAGACCTGTTTTCCTGTTTTCTTCAGCCAGTTATGGGAACAGAGTGTTCTGCTCTCAGGCGTGTAGTTGTTCCTGTCTACTGGCTTTCAGGTGTTTCTGTGGGCATGTGTCCTGAGTCCACAGGCAGGTCACTTGGAGCAGAAAAGTTGATCTTACCTCTGGCCTTGGGTCTGAAGTAGCTCATCAGGGCTGGGTTTCAGCTCTCCATGAGGGCAGCAACTTGGAGGGCCTGCCCCACCTTCACACAGGACACTGTGCACAGTGGACTCAGATGGCACAAGGCAGTAGGTGTTTTCCTCTAGAGTCAGAAATGTGGGCAGAGAGTAGTCTGCTCTGGCTTCCCAGGCGTGTCTGCCCCTCTGAAGTCCTAGCTCTCCCTCCCATGGGATTTTTGTGCAGGGAGCTGTTTGTTTGACCATGTCCCTTCAGATCCGGCACAGTCTGGACCACAGGACTCCTGCAGCTTGAGTGCCCCTATCTTCCTGTTCCCAGAGGCCCTTTACAGTTTCCTCTTAGGCCAGGGATGTGGGTAAAGTGGGCAGAAGTGGAGGTCTCTCCTGCCCTGCAGTCTCAGGAGTGCCCACACGTCTGGGTGATGAGCTCTCTCTCCCACGGGGTTTGGGAGCAGGGAGCTGTGGACTGTGATCATCGAGGTTTGGGCATCAGCTAGAAACTGGAATTGTCCAGTCTCAGAGGGATTTTGCCTTTCTGTCTCCTGAGTCCACCATGCAAGTCACTTGGAGCAGAAAAGTTGGTCCTACCTCTGGTCTTGGGCCTGAAGTTGCTCCTTGGGGCTGGGTTTCAGCTCTCCATGAGAGCAGCAACCAGAGGAGCCTGCCCCTACTTTTGGGTCCCTGTGCACAGGGGGCCCCGATGGCGCTAGGTGTTTTCCTTCTAGAGACAGAAATGTGGGCAGAGAGTAGTCCCCTCTGATTTCCCAGGTGTGTCTGCCCCTCTGAAGGTCTAGCTCTCCCTCCCATGGGATTTGGGTGCAGTGAACTGTTTTACTGGGTCCCTTCAGATCAGGGTGCAGTCTGGACTGCCTGTATTTCATATCTTAAATCAAGCACTTAAAGGTGTGAAATGTAAATTTTCCCATTTTAAGGTGAATCACTGAATAGCATGTAGTATTTTTACAAGTTGTGAAGATATACCTTCTTTGTGATTAGTAAACATTTTTAATTATAAATAAAACACATATATACCAACCATCAGTCTTCTTCCCTCTTGTCTTCCAGTCCATGGCAACCTCCAGTCAGCTTTTTGTTGTATGGATTTGCCTGTGCTCAATATAAATAAAACAAGACAATAGTCATTTGTGTGTGTGTGTGTGTGTGTGTGTGTGTGTGTGTGTGTGTGTGTGTGTGCGTGCGCGTGTGGTGTGTCCCTGTGTGTGTAGCTCCTTTTCTTTAGCATACACAGCACATAGTATGTAACAGTTCATTTTTTATAGCTAAATAATATTGTATATACATATACGTATATTAACTGTTTTTTGTATCTTCTCTTTTCATGATGGATATATGGGTTGTTCCCTACTTAAACAAACTATTATGATTAATACTTCTGTGAGCATTTGTGGAAAACATGGGCTTTTATTTGTTTAGGAAATGATACTTTCAGAAAAACACAAGTCAGTTTGAAATTAGTGGTTTTAGGTAATCCAGCAGGGGTATGAGGTTTCAATAATCAGTGTCAAACATTAAAAAACGCATTTCTAAAGCGGACTTCAAAACATGTTTCAATTGTTATAAGTGACAAATGGCCACTTCTTAAATAAACTCAGTGGTCCTGGGGCTTCTTGACATAAAAGGGACTGTGTTTAGGTTCACAAGTATTCAATAGGTATTTATTTGCAGGATTCTTTGGAAAATCCACTAGGCTTTGGTGACACTCTATACTCCACAGTGGAGCTGTCTACATGACTGACTGCTTAGGGTACAATCTGACTCTTTTCTTTCCGAATTAAGGCTGTCAGATAGCCCAAGCTATCTTCTAATTTACTATGTAGATAAGGATAACTTTGAATATCTGATCTTCCTGTCTCCTTTCCTTCCCTTGAATGCTAACATTACAGGTGTGTACCACCACTCCCTATAGTTTATGTGAATTGCTGTGGATTGAATCAGGTCTTCACACAGAGGCCAGGGAAATACCTGTCATGACCTATACCCCTCAACCCCGAGACTACAGTTGAAAGTTTCTCCTATGAGCCCCAAAGTGTTAGAACTCAGAACCAGTCAGATGACCAGACACATTGAAATGGGAGATAAACAGATGTTTGTCTGGGTGCAGGCTTATGTACATGCATATGTGTGTGCACCCATGTTCATGTGTATTTATATGAATGTGTGCATACATTTATGTGTGCACTCCTAATCTTATATATATCTGTATGTGTGTACATCCATTATTGTGTGCAGACATATGTTTGTACATGCATCCGCGCTTGTGTGTGTTTGCTCCGATGCTGTCTGAAAACATATGTGTATGCGAACCATGCTTATATGTATTTGTGTGTATGCATGGATGTCTATTTGTATCCGTGTGTGTGCACTCATGCCTGTGTGTATTAATTTCAGTATATGCATGTATCCTTGTGTGTGTTGCCTCACATAGTATGAGTGCAACACACACAAAGCATACACTACCCAGTCTCCACAGGGAGTGGAGACTGCATGTGGTGCTGAGGGGATTGGGTGTTTTATAGGGTTGGAAAAGGGAATTTTTTTGGGGTGTAAGATTCCCATTTGCAGATCAGTTCCCTGTGCAGTTTCAAAGTGGTAATACCAATTGAGGTTGGTATGTTGATCTTTATAGCTGTTTTAGGACATATAGTGGGACCCAGAATGCCCGAGGTTTCCATGTTCTTCTAAATAATTTGCTGAAAATATTACAGTTAACAAAGCCTCAATCCACTCAGCCCAGTTCGTGTTGTAATAATTACATGTCAGAAATAGAAAGAAGATTTGCAAGGGACTTTCTAATTGGGGAGCTTTTCTTTGCTTTAGTGGTAAGCTGCAGCCTGGATGCTTAATGATGTTTGTCCTGATTTTTTCCCCCCTCAGCCCTATCGACCTTGACGAGGAGCTAGGTCTGCTGTGAAAGGGGAAATGGCTCCACTCTCTCAGATTCACAGTTTAATTTACTCAGCAGTTCTGAGTACACATGGGGGTGGGAAGGCCGCTGAGTCTGCTTTGCAGTTTCAGAGGAGGTTAGAAACAGTTCAGAGAAATGAGGGCTGCAAAGATAGATAGCTGCAAAGATGCCAAAGACAAATAGTTCTTGGAGGAACTTATGATGGACTGAAGAGACAGGCAAGCACAGGGAACACTGTAGTAACCTGGGACCCCAGTTGGCTTGGGTTTTACACACACCCCTCTTGAGATAATGCATCTGGCATTCTGAGACCCTTACCTGTTTTAAACAACGGAATAACTTATATGCTCTAGCAACCCCTTAGTAATTGCCTGTTTGTGTTCAAACACACCCTGGAACACAATCTGGAACTAAGGAAATGAAGCAAATCTTGCCTTAGACTGGTTTGGTGTTACATGGACAATAAGGAAAACTGTGAAGATGGCTCAGTTGTTAAAATCAGTTATTGTTCCTGCAGGGAACTGGGTTTCAGTTTAGAGGGCTCACAATTGTTTGTAATTTCAATTCCATGGTACCTGATGCTCTCTTCTAGTTTCCTTGGGTACCTCCATACAAGTGTTACACACATACATATATTTAAGTATATACACCTAACATAAAATTAAGAAAAAAGGGAAACTGTGTCTTCAAATGGAAATTTAGGGAGGAATCCCCTGTTTACCATCTTTTTAAAAAGATTTATTTGTTTATTAATATATAAGTACATTGTAGTAGTTTTCAGACACACCAGAAGAGGGCATCTGATGTCATTACAGATGGTTGTGAGCCACCATGTGGTTGCTGGAATTTGGACTCAGGACCTCTGGAAGAGCAATCAGTGCTCTTAACCATCTCTCCAGCCCACACATGTCTATTCTTAAAATCCGATGCATTATGGTAAGGAATGGATGCAGTAGAGAAATGGTTATATAATGTGGCCCGTCAGTGAAAATAGAGAACCACCCAAATTACATTCAAGAAAATGTTTCAAGCCTAGTAGTACATGGCTCTAATGTCAGCTATTCCTTGGGAAGCTGAGACAGAAGAACTACAAGTGCAAGGACAGCATCCTCCTTCAAGCCTCCACCCCTTAACTTTTATTTATTTGAGACAGGAGCTCATATAGCCTGGACTAGTCTATAACTTAGTATGAAATAGAGGATGACTTTGAATTTCTGATTCTCCTACCTCCACCTCCCAAGTGCTGAAATTAAGGACATTTAGTACCATACCTGACTATATGCAGTTCTGGGAATTCTAGTACAGGATTTTGTGCATGCGAAACAAGCATTCTACCAGTTGAGCTATGTCTAAAAGTACTGTTTCTGACACAGGTCCTCACTGAGCAACTGTGGCTGGCTTCAAACCCATTATGTAGACTGCTAAGGACTCAGATTCTCAAGTGTTACTTTTCCTGTTTTTAATGTGGGTTCCTGGGATCCAAATTCATTTCTTCATGTTTGTGTGGGAAGTGCTGTATCTATTGTGTTATCTCCCTGATGTTGTAGTTACTTACCAGCCTTTCTGAGCTTGCCCTAATTTCTGGGCTAGCTACAGGTAGTTCTGCAGTTTTAGATGGGAATATGTTGCACTATCTGCATATACCTTGTTATAACTTGGCTTGGCTGGCTCTAGACAAAACATCATCCAAATGAGATTTGCTCTCAAGGTTCTGGTGTGCTGGAAGAGGCTGCCAATAAAAGAGTGGAGGTTTCAGATGGATGCTGGAATGATGTCCGGCATGGCTGGGTAATGCTATCTAGGAGATGCATGCATGAAACACATTGTGATATAATAACCTGCTAAGTCAGGGAGTAAGCATTTCTACTCTGAAGGTTCATTTTGGAGGTGGGGTGAGACATATCAATTTCCATACAATGATGTATTTGTTACGATTTCATTTCTGACCCCCTTTTCTCTAGCTCTCCAAAAAGACAAGCAATTTGGCTTATTACAAAAAACATTGAACTATGCAATTCAAATATGAGCATTTTCAAAAACACAATTTGTCCAAGCAGCTAGAGTCTCATTTAGCTATCTTAGGTATATAGACTCTGCACTGAGATTCTAAGTGAGGTCTGAAAAAGAGGAACGGTCTCCAGGCTGCCAAAAGTTTATCTTCTGTGTTTCAAGGACCTGTGGGCAGAATTCTAGGAAGCTGTTTCTTACAATGGAATTCTTTCTTTCTTTGCTTCCTTCCTTCTCCTCCTCCCCTCCCTTGACCCTCCTCTTTCCTCCTACTTCTCCTTGTCTCCCTTCTCCTCCTTCTCCCTCCTCTTCTTTTTTATTCTTTGATAGTTTCTCTAGCCTAGATTACTCCCCAACTCTCTATGTAGCCAAGAATGACCTTGAAGTCTTGATCCTCCTGCCTTCACCCTCCTGAGTGCTGGGATGACCTTGCTTGGTTTATGTAGCACTGGGGCTCAATCCAGGGCCCTGTGAATGCTAGAAAAACTCTACCAGCTGAGACAGACCCCCATTTGCTGCTTGCAGACTTTTTTTTTAAACAGGTACTAATGGAGAGCAGATGTTCCAGATTTCCTTCACATTTAGTTGTCCTGCCCTCGAAACTCTGCTAATGCACCAGCCATCAGTGCAGGTGCATTCACTGTGGACATTAAACACCCTTAGAGCAGCAGCAACTACCATCCAAAAATTTTCACTGGGTACCTCCTGAGGAAAAGCTTTTATATTGGAAGTGGTGCATTAAGAGAACTTTCTGTACACGGTGTTCTATTTTATAAAAAAAAATATGATAAATAGGTGCCACCAGGTTAGTTTTGCCCTGCAGAATTGGCTGATAAATCTAACTGTTCATGCTAAGTACATTCTCTCTGCCTGCAAGTTTCAAGAGACCCCACTGCTTTGGCAGGACTGTCTTTAGGCCTGAGGTACATGGATGAAACTCATCATGGCCTATGTCCATTCTGCCATTATTTTTTGGCCAATGAAAGCAAGTATTAACAACTTAATGGCCTTGCCCATGTTGTGGTAAAATAAAACTTACAAGAATGTATAGTCAGGCATGGTAGTGACTACCTGGAATCTCAGTACTTGGGGTAAGGAAGATTGAAAGTTTCAGGCCAATCTGGGGCTACTTGAGATCTTGTCTTTAAAAATAAAAGGCCAGATAACTCAGTGGGTAAATGTGCTTGCTACCACATTGATAACTTAAGTTTGGTCCCTAAAACCCATATAATGGAAGGAGAGAACTGAATCCCTCAAATTGTCCTGTGACCCCCTACATGCTTGTTATGTAGCACATTGTTGACATCAAAATAAATAAATGTTTAAAATAATGAGAGGACAATTACAACAATAAAATGCGATGGCCCAGTTTGACAGATAGCCCTTCATTGGCTGTCTCATAGTTTAATGGATTGTACCAACTGACTGGTTAAAATGAACCTCCTGCTTCAAAAAATATTTTAAAATTTGGGAAGAGTGGTTTAAAGAAGAGTAGTTGGGAAGAAGGCTCCATGGGTAAAGTGTTTGTTGCATGATCATTGGGACCTGAGATCTCCAACACCCATTAAAAATCTGGGCTTGGAGGTGTGCTTCTATAATCCTGCTTAGAACTGGGTGTCTAGGCATTCTAGCTGATGAGAGCTCTGGGTTCATTGAAAGACCATTTCAAAATATAAGGTGTGGAACAGTAGAAGAAGACACCAGAGGTTGATTTCTAGTTTCTATAGGTGCATGAACATCCTCCCACATGTGTCTGTATACAAATATATTTGCATGCAAATAAGAGAGAGAGAGAGAGAGAGAGAGAGAGAGAGAGAGAGAGAGAGAGAACTGAAAAGAGGCATCTCAATCTAAACATCTGAACCTGTGTCTGACGACTGATGCTTCTTTTGGAAGAGCATTCTAACCGTACTAAGTCCTACCCACTTAAGACATTTCTGAAGCAGTGTCTTTTTCTCCACAGCACCCCCAGGAAGTCTAGACCCCGAGTTGATGCAAATGAATGTTGAATGGTGTCAAACAGGTTTTTTTGGGGCCAGGAGTGGTATGTAGCTATGGGGGTCAGGACTTCCCTCCTGGGAAAGAAATGAATTTCTGGTAAGTAATGCAAAGCCTACCTTTTAATAATGTCAACCAAAACACCAGAGCGTGAATGTAAAAGAAGTAATTGAGCAGAAGTAGCCTACTGGGAATGGAAGGGAAGAAGAGGGGCCTGGAGGAGAGGGGAAAAGGCAAAGTGAGAACAAAAAAAACCCCCAAATTTTGTTTGAAAATGCCAGAAAAATACTTTATATGCTAATACACTCTAATTTATATGCTAATTTAAAATGAATAAAAAGCTCTGTATAGTGATATATACCTTTAACTCCTACATTTAGGTTTCGGAAGCAGGTAGAGCTCTGTGAGTTCAAAGCTACAGTGGTCTGCACAGTGAGTTCCAGTTTGGTCAGAGCTATACAATGAGACTTTGTCTCAAAATAAATGAATACATATTTATTCCCAGTTTGGAGAAATACATCAAATGTCTCTTTCATGTAAGATATAATTAGGATTTAGTCAGGCCTGGAAATGTACTCTAGACATCCCAGTATTTGAGAAGTAGAAGCAGGAGGATGATGAGTTGGTTGAGGCTAACCTGAACTATGTAGCAAGACCCTGTTTGAAGAAACAATTCTACCCAGAGGAGAGATTTATTTCGGCTCATGTTTGGAAGGTTTTGGTCATGCACTCAGTTCTATTGCCTTGGTTCTATTATGCAGCACTGATATGGTGGGAGTATATGATGTGGCAAAGCAGCTTACCTCATGGTAACAGGAATCAGAGAAAGAGAAAGGGTCAGTGAACCGTATCCAATCCTCAGTGCTATTCCTCTAGTGACCTACATGCTCCAACTATGTCCTACACTTGATATTTTTACTACTTTCCAATAATGCCACCAAACTGTCAATATATCAGTGATTTATCCATTGATTGTATCATGGTCCTCATGAGATAGTCACTTCTTGTCATATATCCAGGAGCCTGGAATTGCATCTGAACTGTAATAGCCACAAACTCTACTGAACATATTAACTACCTTTATAGACTCCATCTATATACATATGGGGATGTTATAATCTTTGCTGGAGTAAGGCTGTACAGTGGTGTGGTTATAGGATCACCCATGTTCCTGAATGTAACTGATTGCCCATGCTCTGTAAATAAAGACAAAAAACTCACCAGTTCACTAAGTTGGACTTGGGTAGAATCACTATTTTGGCCTGTTATCAGTGCTGTATCTAGGGGTGAGTAGATGCACACTTGGCCATACCTACCCAGGGAAGGTATTTTTACAGCATGTTCTGAAAATGTGGCAGTGTTCATGCATGACTGAAATTGTGGAGGACAGAACTCAATCTTGTGAATTGTTCTTCAGGCACTATCTAACCTTTAAAAAAAGATTTATTTAAGGGGCTAGAGACATACATTAGCAGATAAGAATATTTGCTGCTCTTTTAGAGGTCCCAGGTTTGATTCCCAGCACCTATTTGGCAGCTTACAACCAACTGTAACTCTACTTTCTTGGGATCCAAAGCCTTCTGCCCATGTGGGCACCAGATACCCACATGGTATGTAGATAATGTAGATATGCATGCAAGCAACACACCCATATGCATAAATTGGGAATTAAAAAAATTAAATGGTTTATTTAATTATCAAGTGTGTGTGTGTGTGTGTGTTTATGTGTTTTGTAGGTGTGTGTATGTGAGTGTACTGGCCACAGAGGCCAGAGAGGGCATTGGATTACCTGGAGCTGGAGTTACAGGTAGTTGCTAGCCAATGGATGTGGATGCTGGGGATTCCAGTTCTCTGGAAAGCAGAAAACACTCTTAGGCACTGATCTATCTCTCCAGCCTCCAACCTTGATTTTTTTGAGACATGGTTCCTTACAGGTCTGATGCTCAGCAGTAGGATGGCAGGACAGTGAGTGCCCAAGATCCTCCTCTCTCTTCATCCTCAGTGTTGGAGGGACAATGATTGGCTTTTTAGATGGATTCTGGGAACCAAACTCATGCTATTATACTTGTGTGGCAAGCACTTTACGAACTAAAGTGCTAAGGCCATCATCTTAATTCCTACTTTTGGACCTTTTGATTCAAAGAACTATTTTGATTTCTTTTGTGATAATGTCACTGGATGCTATTTTAGGGGCCAAAGAACACTGTTATCCTCTTAGTATTTGCTCTTTGAGCATTGTTGTGGGGGAAGGAGAGGGGAGGGAATGGGAAAAGAGACAGAAACAGTAGACAGAGCAGAAAGCTTGAGAGATTGATTGAGAGGGAGAGAGAGATACTGATTTATTTTACTAATTTGTCAAGGTGTTCATTATGTTGGGATGAAGAAAACATTACCCCCACTACACAAGAACATCAATTTCTAGAATGTAAGACAGACTGTGTTGGACTATAAAACTTTCATCTGGCATATACCATGTTAATGGGATTCTTTTTTCCCAGCTGGAATGGGACATTGTAATGCCCCCAGCCATCAGACACTTTGTGATTTTGGAGCTTGAGTTACAACTCTTTTTTCCTCTTGGAGATAATGATTTCATTAGGATGACGACTTTCTGCATATAATAGGATTCTTTGCTCCTTTCCAGTGTTTGAGCACTGGGTAATTGGCCCTTTAGTTAATTAGCAGCAGCTGATAGAATATATGCTACAGTCAGATGCAATTTCTCCCCTTCTCAATTTATTGTGTGCTCTTAGCTGGAAAGATATTTTTAGGACCATGTTCATCATTCGAGTCTACTGACAGAAAAGAAAATCAATCATTAGGTTCACAGCATTTAGTCTAAAGGTATAAAATATAATCTTCTGGTGAAAGAAAGGCGAACATTGGGGCTGGGGAGCTAACTCAGTGGGTAAGAGCACTTAGCATGCAAGCATGAACATACCTGAGTTGGAATCTTTGGCACTTACAAGCCCTTGGTCCTGTGAAGGCTCGTTTCCCCAATGTAGGGGAATGTCAGGGTGTTGAGGTTGGAGTGGGTGGGTGGGAGTGGGACATCCTCATAGAAGCAGGAGGAGGGGGTATTGGAGAGGGGAGGAAAGGGGATAACATTTGAAATGTAAATACATAAAATATCCAAGAAAAAAATTTAAAAAAGCTATGGATGGGGATTCAGGAGGGTTACTGGGACTTGTTTGCTGTTAGCTTAGTTCCAGATTTAGTGAGACACCTTGTCTCAAGGGCATAGGGTAGAACCAGATGGAGCAGGACACCCCATGTCCTTCTCAGGCTTTCATGAATGTTCAAAACATGTGCATATAAGCCCTCCACCTCCCAATGAAGAAAGACATATTCTACTCTTCTCCATATGTGTTCTTCTCTTTTGCTGGATTTTGTTTTGGTATCATCTCCTGGACATTTCTCATCTGCTCTCAACTTTCTCAGAGTACATTAGCAGTAGTGACATCTGCAGCAGCCATACAGGACTGGATATTAGATGTTTGTGGTAGTATTGACACAGAACTCAGTAGAATTGATATTTAGTTCACTGTTCATCCTCAAACCACCATTTTGATAACCAATGGAATGCCTCATATCCTTGTAGTTTTCTAAAGCTAGAAGGGTTCAAGTTAGTCACATTTTATTAAACTCTGTTTCTCTACACACTCTTCCCATTGTTATTGAGGTGCAGTGACAGAACAGAACTAGACCACTCTGTATATAGAAAAACAGTTTATTGGGGGACAAACTGCTAGGCTGTCTCAGGAGAGTAGAAAGCTGAAGTTCAGTGAGAGATAGTCAGCAGGGGTGGGGATTCTGAACTGATACAGCCTGTTCTGTTTATTGGCACTTAGAATTATACTTTGCTGATGGGGGCAGAAATACACTTTACAAGATTTCTGAGGAAGGGTGAGTTTAGGTTTCTGTTTACCTGGTAAGAACCTGGCCCATGTTAGGCCCCTGCTGCCATCTTGGGACACTGACAACAGCACTGCTATTTTAGGGTTTGTTTTGTGACCTAAAACCCATGAGCATATTTGCCTTTATTCTAAGCACTGTCAATTCTTTTCTGTGCAGCATTTATTTTTTATTACATGTAGTGTGTGTGTGTGTGTGTGTGTGTGTGTGTGTGTGTGTGTGTGTGTACACACCATAGTGTACATGTAAAGGTTAGAGAACAACTTGTGTGAGTCAATTTTCTCCTTCTGCCATGTGGATCCCTAGGGATCAAACTCCAGTCATCAAGCTTAGTGGCAAGTACATTTACTTGCTGGACTATCTTACTAGCCCTCTTTGTACTATCTTTTGACTCACAAAAAAGGATTAGGAAGTGTATGCTGATTAAAAATTAGTGTATACTTCCAGTTTCTAGCTGTGCCTGGAGCTGAACCGCTCCCACAGCTCTCTGTACCAATATCCCATGGGGGAGAGAGCTGTATTCTCAGAAGTGTGGAAAATCCTGAGAACTCAGGAGAGACCTCCATTTCTACTCACATTCCTGGCCCAAGAGGAACCTGCCTCATGCTCTCTGGATACCAGAACCTAGGGGCAGACCGGGGCAAGACCCTTCTGGTTTCTGCCTGAGGCGACAGCTGAAAGCCAGTTGCCAGGAGCACTGACACACCTGAGACCAGAGGTAAGACCAACTCTTCTGCTCCAAGTGACTGGCCTGGAGGCTTCAGGACACACAAACCAAGGAGCAGTTCTCTGTTCCCAGATCTGGCTGAAAGAAAACAGACATACAGGCTTATAGGAAGGTCAAGCCACTGTCAGAGACATCAAGACAACCTAACACCAGAGACAACCTGATGGCGAGAGCAAACCCAGGAACCCAAGCAACAGAAACCAAGACTACTTGGCATCATCAGAGCCAAGGTCTCACAACAAAGGAAATACTGAATATCCCAACACACTGGAAAGGCAAGATTTGGATTTAAAAATCACATCTCCTGATGATGATAGAGGAATATAAGAACATAAATAACTCCCTTAAAGAAATAGAGTACAACACAGGTAAACAAGTAGAAGCCCTTAAAGAGGAAACACAAAAATCCCTTAAAGAATTACAGGAAAACACAACCAGACAGGAGAAGGAATTGAACAAAACCATCCCAGATCTGAAAATGGAAGTAGAAACAATAAAGAAACCACAAAGGGAGACAATCCTGGAGATAGAAAGCCTAGGGAAGATATCAGGAGTCATTAGCACAGGAAGATCTTTCCATCTTCTGAGATCTTCCTTTCTTTCTTCAGAGATTTGAAGTTCTTGTCATACAGATTTTTTACTTGCTTGGTTCAAGTAACAGCAAGTTATTTTATATTATTTGGGACTATTGTGAAGGGTGTCATTTCCCTAATTTCTTTCTCAGCCTGTTTACCCTTTGAGTAGAGGAAGGCTACTGAGAAGCCCTTAGTCCTGCTAAGGTTGGACTCACCCCCCCCCCGCCCCAGTGTAGGGGAATGTCAGGAGCAGAGGCGGGAAGGGGGTACACCCTTATAGAAGAAGTGGGGGTGGGATAGGGGACTTATGGCCTGGAAACAGGGAAAGGGAATAACATTTGAAATGCAAATATAAATCCAATAATAAAAAAGAAAAAATTATCCTATATTGAGTTCAAAACAATTGGTTATTTTATTGTTGTTTTCTGTCCTGGTTTCTTCTTTTTGTTTTCTATTTTGTTTCTAGTATTTTGTATCACTGAGTATTGAACTCATGGCCTGAAACATACTAGGTGTTCTATATAGCTTTATGTAAACTTGATATTAGCTAGAATTATTTTAGAAGAAAGCCCCTCAGTCGAGAAAATATCCCTGCCACAGTGGCCTTTAGGCAAGCCTGTGGTGCATTTTCTTGATTGATGATTGGTGTGGGAAGGCACAGCTTGCTGTGGATAGTGTTATTCTTAAGCTGGTTGTCCTGGTGCTATAAGAAAGCCTGCTAAGCAAGGCATGAGGAGTAAGCTAGTAAACACCATTTCTCTGTGGCTTCAGTTACTGCTTCCAGGTTCCTGCCCTGTTTTTGAGTTCTTGCTTGGACTTTTCTCAGTGATGAAGTGTGGTGTAAACATGTAAGCTGAAATAAATTCTATTCTTTTCAAGGTGCTTTTTGTTATGATGTTGTATCAGAGCAACAGAAACAACAGTATCCAAATGCTATATCATGGACACCATCAGCCAATCTTATCCATTCCTTATTTTAGGAGCTTGCTTATTGCTTGAGCACCATGTTCCACCATTTATGTTCTAAGTGTATTGAATCAGTTATAATTTTCTGTCTGAAGGGCCTGCTGTGGCTAGACCACTCATGCAGGGCCAATAATCCTAAAAATCAAGGGCCTATTGACTTTTTCCATTTGATTTTAAGGCTTTGTTGAACATATAGTGTCTTTTATCATTTTTACTAGTTTTATTTTTGAAAGACTTATCTATTTATTATATATAAGTGCACTATAACTATCTTCAGACACTCCAGAAGAGGACATCAGATCCCATTAGAGATGGTTGTGAGCCACCATGTGGTTGCTGGGAATTGAACTCAAGACATCTGGAAGAATAGTCAGTGCTCTTAAACGCTGAGCCATCTTTCCAGCCCCAACAATGGAATATTCTTTTTTTATTGGATATTTTTTATTTACATTTCAAGCATTATCCTCTTTCTCAGTTTCCTGTCCATAAACCCCCTATCCCATCCCCCATCCCCCTTTATTTCTTATTTATAAAAGTATGTATGTAGGAGTATGTGCATGTATGAATGCAGGCGTCTGTGCAGTCCAGAAAAGGGTGTTGGCTTCCCTGGAGCTAGAGTTGTGAGCTATTCTACAAGAGCACCATGTAGTCTAAACTACTGAGCTATCTTTCCAGAACCTGGCCAAATGCTTTCTGCTGCAAGTATTCATCTTTGAAGTTGTATGTGAAAGCAGGTGTAGACCAGAAGCGCCATATCTCTGTTGCAATATAGCTTGGTATAAAAACAGTTCCTGGGAGATGTGGCTCATAGGCACATTTTCCAACCCCTGTGGTGATGAGAAGCAATATAACATATCAGCTGAAGGCCAGTGCTCTGGAGTCACACATACTTAGTTTTCCCTTCCCGTGGTCCCTCTGCTCTCTGTGCAATGTCAGGCCGGCATTCATCTCTCTGTGTCTCAGTTTGCTATCTTTTAAGACAGGGACAGTCACACTGACTTCAGTGTGTTTTTATACAGGCTAAGAGTTGTAATATATGGGACTGGAGACATGGCTCATAGAATAAAGCTGTACAAGCACAAGGATTTGAATTTGGATTCTTAGCACACATGTGAAAACGCCAAGTGCTGAAGCTGTGTGTGTCTTACCCCCAAGGCCGAAGGCAGGTGCATGTTAGAATGCAATGTCAGAATTAGTAGGTGCTCAGGCCATAGTACCTTCAGGAATTCTTCTCTTCTCATACATACAGATAGGCAGGCACCCCACTAAGACATTGTCTGTGAGTCTCTAGTCTTGTACATGCCAGGTTTTCTCACCCCATCTAGAGAAATGAGTTTACATCAAAGTAGGTATTATTAGACAAAATTCTGCATCAGTCCCCCTTTTCTGCCTCCTGCCTGGGAATCAGAGAGCATGGCTGCAGGCTTCTATCCTGAAACCATTCTTGTCTCAGAAGGAGCAGGAGGAGGAAGAGAAGGAAGAAGAGAAAAAGGAGGAGGAGCAGAAAAAGGAGGAGGAGGAGAGATCGTCCCACTTCTGCCCTGTGGGTTCTTATTTCTCTCTTGAGAATCCACACCATGTAGTCTACCTCTGGTCTGAACTCTTCTTAGAGGTCTGGCCATGCTGCTATTGGTCTATATGTCCATGGTCTTAGTAACTCTTTTAATAATCTCCTTACCCCCACAAATACATCTCAGTGATCATCTTTGACCCATACCCTACTCATTTCAATGGGAAAAAAAAATGGATTTCTGGAACTTGTTGGCCCACAAGTCAACCTGAAATTTTGAGCTTCAAATTAAGAAAAGAGACCTTTTTTCAAAAAAAAAAAAAAAAAAAAAAAGGTAGAGAGGAATTGAGGAAGACACCTGACATCCACCTCTGGCTTCCATATGCACCTTCACACACACCGATAATCCCTTAAGTAGTCATAATATATAAAAAAATATTTATCCTGATTTCTGGTACCATGTGAGCATTTTAAATTCTGTGAAATGATCATATTCAATTATTTAAATCCTATTTTTTGGCATCCACATGCACTTGCACACACGTTGACAACCCTCCCCCAAACAGTCTTAATATGTGAAAAGTATTTATCTTGGTCTGGTACCATAGGGGCATTTTAATTGCTGTGAAATGATCATGTTCAGTTATCAATTATTTAATTCACATTTCCTAAGTTTTCTTTAATTTCCAGCTGTAGTCATTTTGGAATGTTCCTTGGGTTTCTCAGGCAGGTAGATGGACAGCCATACCAATAAGTACTGCAAACTACTCCACTTATCATGGTGAGTGGTGCCTTTGTGTATGATACAGGGAATTAATCTTACATATTGAAAGCCAGTTGCTCAGGGCACAAAGAAAGCTGTGTTACAAAATTCTGAATAGAACAACAATAAAGTCCTTGTTTACTGAAGACACAGATTCTGCAATGGTTCTCCAGATCTGCACATCTTACAGTTCATTGTTGGCTCAATATAGCAGAAGGTACCATTGGATTTGTGATTTGATGTAAATTAGGAATACAGCAGGGCGTGTGAAATATGAAATACAACCCAGGCTCCATGTATTTCTCTTATTTTTAAGGTTCAGAACTAATTGGCTGAGGAGGTGGCCGAGCTGGCTAAGTGCTTGCCATGTAAGCATGATGACCTGAGTTTGGATCCCCCGCACCTGTGGTAGCATACCTCTGTAACTCTAGTTCTGGTGGTGGGGAAATAGTAACGTTCTTGGGGATAAGCTGGTGAGCTTGTTCAGTGACAAACCCTGTCTTTAAGATATGAGTGACTGAAGAAGACACCCTACTTTGACCTTTGTCCTTCACATGCACATACACACTGTAGTACACACAAGGTTATATGCATGTACCCACATAAACATGTTCATTCACACATATATAAAGTGTGATGCTTGAACTGTGATTGAAGCCTGGAGACAAATCTGTGCCACAGGATGAGCTAGTTGCTTCTGGGCTGGAAGTGTAGTCCATTGATAAAACCCTGGCTCAGCACATGCAAGGACCTGGTTTTGATCCTTATACTGCAAAACAAAGGCAAAACCCCAAAACATTATCACCAACATACATAAGTACACACACTGCTTCCAAAAATAGCACAAGAAAAAAACCTTCAAAATATTCTCAGGTTTATACTACAAATGTGATTGTTCTGTGATTTAGAAATAAAAACATTTGCACTCAGCTATTGTACAGAAGCAGTACTTTCATTAGCAGAATAGACATTTATAATTTACAAACCATTCTTAAAACTGTGGCTGTTTTCCTTGGTACACATCTGGGATCTTTTATCATGATGTTATTATCAATGGAAATGTGTCATCTATTATTTCAGTGTTAGGAATGCGTTCACTTTAAAGTAACTTTAAAAATTAGTGGGGGTTGGGGATTTAGCTAAGTGGTAGAGTGCTTGCCTAGCAAGCGCAAGGCCCTGGGTTCGGTCCTCAGCTCCGAAAAAAAAAAATTAGTGGAGTCACTAGATCTGTAGCAGAGAGCCAGATGAACACTATGTTGTGCTTGAGGAAGCCTTTGGGCCTGGTGAGCTTGCTGGGAATGGCAGATACATAGTGGGAATTTCTTCATGTAGCTTCAGCTAAGAGGAGGGGGTCTGATTAGCAGCTCACTGCTGGACCAAGGATTGTTGAAAAGTCACTTTCTCCTATTCTAGCTCAATGAGGTGATGAGTTTGAGATTAGATGGGGCAGTGGTTTTGCTCATGGTGATTTACTGACTGTATTAGTTACTTTGTTATTCTTGTGACAAAGCACTATGACCAAGGCAAGTTATAAAAGAAAAAAAATTATTTGGACTTAAAGTTCCAGAGGGATAGAATTCAATGTTGGCAGAGTGGAGGCAACCTGTGGATGGCTAGAGCGGAAGCGGAACTGTAAGCACAGAGCAGATAGAGCAAACTAGAAATGCCTTGAGAGTCTTTAAACCCTTAAGGTCTGCCTTCAGTGACATATTTCACCTAATAATGCAACACCTACTAAGTTTAAGTTTCCCAAACAGTGCCACTAACTGTGGACTGAGCATCATTCAAATGCCCAAGACCATGAAGGACATTTCATTCAAACCACCATCCTAACTGATGTGTTTTCCTTTAGTGTCACTTCTCTGGTGTCTTCTTTAACTTATGTGTGTTTTGAGGGGTGACTGCTTCTTGTCTCACCAGCATTGGGCAAGTCTAAACAACATTCTCCTTTGTCTCTCCCTGGGTTGTTGTTGCCCTCAAAGTGCATACAAAACTGTTGAAAGCTGAAGGGGAAGTTCAATGCTCCTCACTTTTAAAACAGCCCACAGGTCTTTATCTTTTTTTTTTCTTTTTTCTTTTTTTTGGAGCTGAGGACCGAACCCAGGGCCTTGCGCTTGCTAGGCAAGCGCTCTACCACTGAGCTAAATCCCCAACCCCGGTCTTTATCTTTTGAAAGCCATCATGCTCTTTTCTGCTGGACCCCTCTATACTACAAGCTGCAAGGGCTTCTTTTACCAGGTTATCACTCCCCATGGACAATTTGAGAGACTTCTTTGTAGTAATTATCTCTGCTCTTATGTCTGGAATAAAGTAATATTATAGTACTTTTCTCAAGACATAGCTGCAGAAATCTTGAGAATGTTAAGTACTACTAAATCACCAGAACATGGGGGGCAAATAGTCAATAAAGAGCTTGATGGGCAAGTATATGAGGAACTTAGTTCATCATCACTCAGAAACTATAAAACGATGTAGCCAGGCCAGAGGGCTTTTTCATCTCAGGCCTGGGGAGGTGGAGATAGGAGGATCCCTGGGGCTCATTAACCAACTGGTCCAGAACTTCCAGGGACTAAACCACTACTGAAAGTCTATATACATGGACTGACCCATGTTACTTGTCTCAGGGAATAATATCTTGGTACCTGAGGAATGCCATCTGATATTGACTTCAGAACTTCACACATATTCACTTAGGCATATTTATGCACCCCTATATGAACACATGCATACACAGACAATAAATCACTGAGGGCAATTTTTTATTGGATTTTTTAAATTTACATTTCAAATGTAATTCCTATTCCCAGTTTCTCAGACATAAGCCACTTACCCTTCCCCCTCCCCACTCACTCCCCCTTCTTGCCCCCCTGCCATTTCCTTACACTGGGGGTCCAACATTGGCAGGACCAAGGGCTGCTCCTTCCATTGGTGCCCAAACAAGGCCATCCTCTGCTACATATGCAGCTGGAGTCATGGGTCAGTCCATGTATATAGACTTTCAGTAGTGGTTTAGTCCCTGGAAGTTCTGGTTGGTTGGCATTGTTGTTCTTATGGGATTGCAAACTCCTTCAACTCTTTCAAACCTTCCTCTAATTACCCACAAGGGGTTCCTGTTTTCAGTTCAGTGGTTTGCTGCTAGCATTTGCCTCTGTATTGGACATGCTCTGGATGTGTCTCTCAGGAGAGATCTATATCCAGTCCCTTTCAGCATGCACTTCTTAGCTTCATCAATCTTATCTAGTTTTGATGGCTCTCTATATATAGGTTGCATGTGGGGCAGGCTCTGAATAGCCATTCCTTCAGGCTCTGCTCCAAACTTTGACTCCATATCCCCTCCTATAAATATTTTTGTCCCCCCTTTTAAGAAGGAGTGAAGCATCTGCACTTTGGTCATCCTTCTTCTTGAGCTTCATGTGGTCTGTAGGATTGCATTTGGGTAATTCTGAAGCTACCACAGCCACTTATCTGTGAGTGCATAGTTGGTAAGTTTTTCGTGTTTGGGTTACTCTCACCAGGATGATATTTAGTTCCATTCATTTGCCATGAATTTCATAAAGTCATTGTTTTTGATAGCTGAGTAGTACTCCATTGTGTAGATGTACCATATTTCCTGTATCCATTCCTCTGTTGAAGGGCATCTGGGTTATTTCCAGCTTCTGGCTATTATAAATAAGGCTGCGATGAACATAGTGGAGCAGGTGTCTTTTTTATATGTTGGGAGCATCATTTTGGGTATATGCCCAGGAGTAGGTATATCTGGATCCTGAGGCAGTACTATGTCCAATTTTCTGAGGAACCTCCAGACTGATTTCCAGAATGGTTGTAGCAGTCTGCAACCCCACCAACAATGGAGGAGTGTTCCTCTTTCTCCACATCCTCGCCAGCATTTGCTGTCACCTGAGTTTTTGATCTTAGCCATTCTCACTGGTGTGAGGTGAAATCTCAGGGTTGTTTTGATTTGCATTTCCCTGATGACTAAAGATGTTGAACATTTCTTTAGGTGTTTCTCAGCCATTCGGCATTCCTCAGCTGTGAATTCTTTGTTTAGCTCTGAACCCCATTTTTTAATAGGGTTATTTGTCTCCCTGCGGTCTAACTTTTTGAGTTCTTTGTATATTTTGGATATAAGGCCTCTATCAGTTGTAGGATTGGTAAAGATCTTTTCCCAATCTGTTGGTTGCCGTTTTTGTCCTAACCACAGTGTCCTTTGCCTTACAGAAGCTTTGCAGTTTTTATGAGATCTCATTTGTTTATCTTGATCTTTAGAGCATGTCATTGGTGTTTGTTCAGGAATTTTTCCAGTGCCCACATGTGTTCCAGATGCTTCCCTAGTTTTTTCTATTAGTTTGAGGTAGTCTTGGTTTGATGTGAGGTCTCTTGTATCCATTTAAATTTAAGCTTGTACAGGGTGATAAGCATGGATCGATTCTGCATTCTTCACATGTTGACCTCTCCAGTTGAACCAGCACCATTTGCTGAAAAATGCTATCTTTTTCCCATTGATGGATTTGGCTCCTTTAGCCAAAATCAAGGACCATAGGTGTGGGTTCATTTCAGTTTCAATTTGTTCCATTGGTCTATCTGTCTGTCCTGTACAATACCATGCAGTTTTTATCACTATTGCTCTGTGTATTAATGCTTGAGTCAGGACAGTGATTCTCCTGAAGTCCTTTTTATTGTTGAGGATAGTTTTAGCTATCCTGGGTTTTTTGTTATTCCAGATGAACTTGGTAAATTGTTCTGTCTAACCTTGAAGAATTGGATTGGTATTTTGATGGGATTGCATTAATCTGTAGATCGCTTTTTGGTAAAATGGCCATTTTACTATATTAATCCTGCCAATCCATGAGTTATGGGAGATCTTTTCCACCTCTGAGGTCTTTCTTCAATTTTCTTTCTTCAGTGTCTTGAAGTTCTTATTGTACAAATCTTTTACTTGCTTGGTTAAAGTCACACCGAGGTACTTTATATTATTTGGGTCTATTATGAAGGGTGTCGTTTCCCTAATTTCTTTCTCGGCTTGTTTCTCTTTTGTGTAGAGGAAGGCTACTGATTTATTTGAGTTAATTTTGTACCCAGCCACTTTGCTGAAGTTGTTTATCAGCTTTAGTAGTTCTTGGAACTTTTGGGATCACTTAAATATACTATCATATCATCTGCAAATAGTGATATTTTGACTTTTCTTTTCCGATCTGTATCCCTTGACCTCCTTTTTGTTGTCTGATTGCTCAATAGAATTCAAGAACTATATTGAATAAGTAGGGAGAGAGTGGGCAGCCTTGTTCAGTCCCTGATTTTAGTGGGATTGCTTCAAGTTTCTCCATTTAGTTTAATGTTAGCCACTGGTTTGCTGTATATGGTTTTACTATGTTTAGGTATGGACCTTGAATTCCTATTCTTTCCAGGACTTTTATCATGAAGGGGTGTTGAATTTTGTCAAATGCTTTCTCAGCATCTAATGAAATGATCATGTGGTTTTGTTCTTTCAGTTTGTTTATATAATGGATCACGTTGATGGTTTTCCGATATTAAACCATCCTGCATGCCTGGGATGGTTTACTTGATCATGGTGGATGATTGTTTTGATGTGCTCTTGGATTCGGGTTTGCCAGAATTTTGTTGAGTATTTTTTAAGCAATGTTCATAAAAATTGGTCTGAAGTTCTTTCTTGTTGGGTCTTTGTGTGGTTTAGGGTATAAAGAGTAATTGTGGCTTCATAGAAGGAATTCGGTAGTGCTCCATCTGTTTCAATTTTGTGGAATAGTTTGGATAATATTGGTATGGAGGTCTTCTATGAAGGTCTGATAGAATTCTGCACTAAACCCGTCTGGACCTGGGCTCTTTTTGGTTGGGAGGCCTTTAATGACTGCTTCTATTTCCTTAGGAGTTATGGGGTTGTTTAACTGGTTTATCTGTTCCTGATTTAACTTCGGTACCTGGTATCTGTCTAGGAAATTGTCCATTTCCTGTAGATTTTCAAGTTTTGTTGAATATAGGCTTTTATAGTAAGATCTGATGATTTTTTGAATTTCCTCTGAATCTGTAGTTATGTCTCCCTTTTCATTTCTGATTTTGTTAATTTGGACAATACTCTCTGTGTCCCTCTTGTTAGTCTGGCTAGGGTCTATCTATCTTGTTGATTTTCTCCAAAGAACCAACTTTTGTTCTTGTTGATTCTTTCTATGGTCCTTTTTTGTTTCTACTTGGTTGATTTCAGCTCTGAGTTTGATTATTTCCTGCCTTCTACTCCTCCTGGGTGTATTTGCTTCTTTTTGTTCTAGAGCTTTTAGGTGTGCAGTCAAGCTGCTGACATATGCTCTTTCCTGTTTCTTTCTGCAGGCACTCAGCACTATGAGTTTTCCTCTTAGCACAGCTTTCATTGTGTCCCATAAGTTTGGGTATGTTGTACCTTCATTTTCATTAAATTCTAAAAAGTTTTTAATTTCTTTCTTTATTTCTTCCTTGATCAGGTTATCATTGAGTAGAGCATTGTTCAATTTCCACGTATATGTGGGCATTCTTCCCTTATTGTTATTGAAGACCAGCTTTAGGCCGTGGTGGTCCGACAGCACGCATGGGATTATTTCTATCTTTCTGTACCTGTTGAGGCCCGTTTTTTGACCAATTATATGGTCAATTTTGGAGAAAGTACCATGAGGAGCTGAGAAGAAGGTATATCCTTTTGCATTAGGGTAGAACGTTCTATAAATATCCGTTAAGTCCATTTGGCTCATGACTTCTCTTAGTCTGTCTACGTCTCTGTTTAATTTCTGTTGCCATGATCTGTCCATTGATGAGAGTGGGGTGTTGAAATCTCCTACTATTATTGTGTGAGGTGCAATGTGTGTTTTGAGCTTTAGTAAGGTTTCTTTTACGTATGTAGGTGCCCTTGTATTTGGGGCATAGATATTTAGGATTGAGAGTTCATCTTGGTGGATTTTTCCTTTGATGAATATAAAGTGTCCTTCCTTATCTTTTTTTATCTTGACTTTTAGTTGAAAATTGATTTTATTTGATATTAGAATGGCTACTCCAGCTTGCTTCTTCTGACCATTTGCTTGAAAGTTGTTTCCCAGCCTTTCACTCTGAGGTAGTGTCTGTCTTTGTCTCTGAGGTGTGTTTCCTGTAGGCAGCAGAATGCAGGGTCCTCGTTATGTATCCAGTTTGTTAATCTATGTCTTCTTATTGGGGAGTTGAGGCCATTGATGTTGAGAGATATTAAGGAATAGTGATTATTGCTTCCTGTTATATTCATATTTGGATGTGAGGTTGTGTTTGTGTGCTTTTCTTCTCTTTGTTTTGTTGCCAAGACGATTAGTTTCTTGCCTCTTCTTGGGTATAGCTTGCCTCCTTATGTTGGGCTTTTACCATTTATTATCCTTTGTAGTGCTGGATTTGTAGAAAGATATTGTGTAAATTTGGTTTTGTCATGGAATATCTTGGTTTCTCCATCTATGTTAATTGAGAGTTTTGCAGGATACAGTAGCCTGGGCTGGCATTTGTGTTCTCTTAGGGTCTGTATGACATCAGTCCAGGATCTTCTGGCCTTCATAGTTTCTGGCGAAAGTCTGGTGTGATTCTGATAGGTCTGCCTTTTATATGTTACTTGACCTTTTTCCCTTTACTGCTTTTAATATTCTTTCTTTATTTTGTGCGTTTGGTGTTTTGACTATTATGTGACGGAGGTGTTTTTTTCTGGTCCAATCTATTTGGAGTTCTGTAGGCTTTTGTATGCCTATGGGTATCTCTTTTTTTAGGTTAGGAAGTTTTCTTCTATGATTTTGTTGAAGATATTTACTGGTCCTTTGAGCTGGGAGTCTTCACTCTCTTCTATACCTATTATCCTTAGGTTTGATCTTCTCATTGAGTCCTGGATTTCCTGTATGTTTTGGACCAGTAGCTTTTTTCCACTTTTACATTATCTTTGACAGTTGAGTCGATGATTTCTATGGAATCTTCTGCTCCTGAGATTCTCTCTTCCATCTCTTGTATTCTGTTGGTGAAGCTTGTATCTACAGCTCCTTGTCTCTTCTTTTGGTTTTCTATATCCTGGTTGTTTCCATGTGTTCTTTCTTGATTGCTTCTATTTCCATTTTTAATTCCTTCAACTGTTTGATTGTGTTTTCCTGGAATTCTTTTCAGGGATTTTTGCGATTCCTCTCTGTAGGCTTCTACTTGTTCTCTAAGGGAGTTCTTCACGTCTTTCTTGAAGTCCTCCAGCATCATGATCAAATCTGATTTTGAAACTAGATCTTGCTTTTCTGGTGTGTTTGGATATTCCATGTTTGTTTGGGTGGGAGAATTGGGCTCCGATGATGCCATGTAGTCTTGGTTTCTGTTGCTTGTGTTCCTGCGCTTGCCTCTCGCCATCAGATTATCTCTAGTGTTACTTTGTTCTGCTATTTCTGACAGTGGCTAGACTGTCCTATAAGCCTGTGTGTCAGGAGTGCTGTAGACCTGTTTTCCTGTTTTCTTTCAGCCAGTTATGGGGACAGAGTGTTCTGCTTTCGTGTGTGTAGTTTTGCCCCTCTACAGGTCTTCAGCTGTTCCTGTGGGCCTGTGTCTTGAGTTCACCAGGCAGGTCACTTGCAGCAGAAAAGTTTGTCTTACCTGTGGTCCCGAGGCTCAAGTTCACTCTCGGGGTGCTGCCCACGGGCTCTCTGCGGTGGCAGCAACCGGGAAGATCTGCGCCGCCCCTTCCGGGAGCCTCCGTGCACCAGGGTTCCAGATGGCCTCGGTGTTTTCCTCTGAATCAGTAATGTGTGCAGAGAGCAGTCTCTTCTGGTTTTGTGGGAGTGTCTGCCTCTCTGAAGGTTTAGCCTCCCTCCCACAGGATTTGGGGTGCAGAGAACTGTTTTTTTTTTTTTTTTTTTTTTTTTTTTTTTTTTTTTTTTGAGCTGGGACCCCAACCCAGAGAACTGTTTATCTGGTCTGTTTCCTTCAGGTTCCGGCGGTGTTTCAGGCAGGGGTCCTGCGGCTCCTGGGCCCTCTCCCACGGGAGCCCAGAGACCTTATACTGTTTCCTCTTGGGCCAGGGATGTGGGCAGGGGTGGGCAGTGTTGGTGGTCTCTTCCGCTCTGCAGCCTCAGGAGTGCCCACCTGACCAGGCGGTGAGGTCTCTCTCCCACGGGTTTTGGGAGCAGAGAGCTGCTGCGGGCCGGGATCCGCGGGTCGGTTGGGAGACTTTTAATGACTACTTCTATTTCTTAAGGTTTCTGGGACTGTTTAGATGGTTTATCTGATACTTTTTTTTAACTTTGGTATCTGGTATCTGTCTAGAAAATTGTCCATTTCATTCAGGTTTTCCAGTTTTGTTTAGTATAGGCTTTTGTCGTAGGATCTGATAATTTTTAAAATTTCTTTAGTTTCTGTTGTTATGCCTCTTTTCTCATTTCTGACTTTGTTAATTTGGATACTCTCTCTGTGACCTCTGGTTAGTCTGGCTAAGGCTTTATCTATCTTGTTGATTTTCTCAGAGAACCAGCTCCTGGTTTTGTTGGTTCTTTGTACAGTTGTTTTTTGTTTTTTTTTCTACTTGATTGATTTCAGCTCTGAGTTTAATTGTTTCCTGCTGTCTTTTTCTCTTGGGTGTATTTGCTTCTTTTTTTTTTTTAGAGCTTTCAGGTGTGCTGTGAAGCTGTTAGTGTATGCTTTCTCCAGTTTCTTTTTAGAGGCCCTCAGAGCTATGAGTTGTTTTTTTTTTTTAGCACTACTTTCATTGTGTTCTATAAGTTTAGGTATGTTGTGACTTCATTTTCACTAAATTCTAAAATATCTCTAATTTCTTTATTTCTTCCTTGAGCAAGTTATCATTGAGTAGAGCATTGTTCAGATTCCACGTATATATGGGCTTTGTGTTGTTTTTGTTGTTATTGAAGACCCGCCTAAGTCTATGGTATTCTGATAGGATGCATGAGATTATTTCAATGTTCTTGTATCTGTTGAGGCCTTTTTTGTGACTGATTATATGGTCAGTTTTGGAGAAGGTACCATGAGGTGCTGAGAAGAAGGTATGTTCTTTTGTTTTTGGATGAAATGTTCTATAGATGTCTGTTAAGTCCATTTGGTTCATAACATCTGTTAGTTTCACTGTGTCTCTGCTTAGTTTCTGTTTCCATGATCTATCCATTGATGAGAGTGGGGTGTTGAAGTCTCCCACTATTATTGTGTGTGGTACAATGTATGCTTTGAGTTTTAGTAGAGTTTCTTTTATGAATGTGGGTGCCCTTGCATTTGGAGCATAGATGTCCCAAATTGAGAGTTCATGTTGGTAGATTTTTCCTTTGATGCATATGGATGTCATTCCATATCTTTTTTATAGCTTTTGGTTGTAAGTCATTTTTATTTGATATTAAAATGGCTACTCCAGTTTGTTTCTTGGAACCATTTGCTTGGAAAATTTTTTTCCAATTTTTTATTCTGAGGTAGTGTCTGTCTTTGTCACTGAGGTGCGTGTCCTGTATGCAGCAAAATGCTCGGTCCTGTTTACATATCCAGTCTGTTAGTCTTTATCTTTTTATTGGGGTATTGAGTCCATTGATGTTGAGATATTAAGGAATAGTGACTGTTGTTTCCTGTTATTTTTGTTGTTAGACACAGAATTTTGTTTGTGTAGCTCTCTTCTTTTGGATTTGTTGCAAGAAGATTACTTTCTTGCTTTTTCTAGGGTGTAGTTTTCCTCCTTGTGTTAGAGTTTTCCATTTATTATCCTTTGTAGGGCTGGATTTGTGGAAAGATATTGCGTAATTTGTTTTTGTCATGGAATATCTTGGTTTCTCCATCTATGTTAATTGAGAGTTTTTCTGCATATAGTAGCCTTGGCTGGCATTTGTTTTTCTCTTAGGGTCTGTATGACATCTGCCCAGGATCTTCTGGCTTCCATAGTCTCTGGTGAGAAGTTTGGTGTAACTCTGATAGATCTGCCTTTATATGTTACTTGACCTTTCTCTTTTACTGCTTTTAATATTCTTTCTTTATTTTGTACATTTGGTGTTTTGACTATTATGTGACGGGAGGAATGTCTTTTCTGGTCCAATCTGTTGAGTTCTGTAGGCTTCTTGTATGTTCTTGGGCATTTCTTTCTTTAGGCTAGGGAAGTTTTCTTCTATAATTTTTGAAGATATTTACGGTCCCTTTAAGTTGGCAATCTTTGTTCTCTTCTATAGTTATTGTTCTTAGGTTTGTTCTTTTCATTGTGTCCTGGAATTTCTGGATGTTTTGGGTTAGGAGCTTTTTGAATTTTGCATTTTCTTTGAGTATTGTGTCAATATTTTTCTGTGGTATATTCTGCCCCTGAGATTCTCTCTTCTCGTATTTTGCTGGTGATGCTTGCATCTATGACTCCTGATCTCTTTCCTAGGTTTTCTATTTCCAGGGTTGTCCTCCTTCGTGATTTCTTTATTGTTTCTATTTCCATTTTTGGATCCTGGATGGTTTTGTTCAATCTCTTCGCCTTTTGGGTTGTGTTTTCCTATAACTCTTTAAGGGATTTTTGTGTTTTCTTTTTAAGGGCTTCTACTTGTTTACCTGTGTTCTCTTGTATTTCTTTAAGGAAGTTATTTATGTCCTTCTTTCCAATTTTAGTATATGTGCTGCCGAAGCGAGCACTATTTATGTCCTTCTTAAAGTCCTCTATCATCATCATGAGATGTGATTTTAAGTCCAAATCTCGATTTTTCCATGTGTTGGGGTATCCAGTACTTGCTCTTGTGAGAGAACTGGGTTCTGATGATTCCAAGTAGTTGTTGTTTCTGTTGTTTAGGTTCTTGCACTTGCCTTTCACCATCTGGTTATCTCTGGTGTTAGTTGGTCTTGCTTTCTCTGACTGGAGATTGTCCCTCCTGTGGACCTTTGTTGTCTGTGTTTTGAGAAAGGGTCTCCGAACATAGTTCAGGCTGGCCTTGCATGTAGTAGTCCTGCCTCTGTCTTCCAAATGCTGGGTCTATAGGTATATCACACCTTGTCTAGCCTGTGTTTTAGATGTGATTAATACTTACATGATAAGACTTAATGAGTAAAGCACATTTTATCCTATGGCTAGATGGACAGTTTTCATCAAAGGCAAGGACTGATAGAGTGATTGGCACAGATTTTCCTCTTTCTCCCTTCTGGGATTTATTCCACTGACTGTAACAAATTGGTTTTGTTGAAGCCCATTTGCTCTATGAGTTTTAGACTTACTAGCACACACAGTATATACAAAACAGAAGTCTCTTTAGTCTCTGTGTCTGTCCCTGTCTCTCTCTAGTTTTACTTCTCTGGACAATAAAATAGGAGTTTAATATTTTTTATTGAGGTAATGACTGTCTACATTTTGTACTGTATAGATTTTCAATTATAGTATTATACATTTCTTATGCTATCAAACAAAAGTAGGTTGCCTATTTAAACTTTTATGTACTTCTAAGTACTTACTCCAAAGTGTTATGAAGTGCCCTTCTTCTCTACTTAAAAGACATGTATTTCACCTGTTTTAGTCTGTTGACTCTGCTTTAACAGAACACTAGCCAAGAGATTTATAGTGACCAGAAATGTTCTACTTGCAGTTCTTTAAGCTGGAACTCAAGTGCAGGTAGCAGCACGGTTGACATCTGGAGGCCCCACCTCTATTTGACTTCATGTGACAGAAGGCAGAAGGGAAAGGAAGGGGCCAGTTCTGAAGGGTGTTTTGTAGGGTGTAATGAAAGGACAACCTTTATTACAATTTTCCTCTAGAGCCTGCACCCTTTAATGGTACTAGAGTGGAGATTAAATTTACACGATTTTATATGAGAGCTCATGCTCTGGTTCATAACTTATGCTATAGCACCAGTTCACTATTAAAATATGAGATATTGAAAATAAACAATGCTATTTCAAAGTTAATTTTTGCTGGGCCTTGAAATCACTATGTAACCAAGGCTAGACCTGAGCTCCTGATCTTTGTGCCTTCACCTCTCAAGTGCTGGCAACAACACCTGGCTGGAGAAAGAGTCTTACAGGTTTAGATTTATAAAGCAGGTGGTACTTTATGTACTTCTATCTCCAAAAAACGAATCCGTATGTCTTCCTCACTCTTCTAGCGCTGTGAGGAGACACCATGACCAAGGCAATTTGTAATATAAAACATTTCACTGTGGGTTTGCTTACAGCTTCAGATGGTTCGTCCATGACCATTATGGCAGAGAGCATGGTGACAGTTAGACATGGCGTGGCACTGGAGCAGCTGTGGAGGGCACACATCTGATCTGAAAGCTGCAGGCAGAGATGGAGCAGGAGCAGAGATGTTGTAGTGATGCCTCCTCCATTAAGTTCACCTGCTAATCAGTCTTCCCAAACAGTCTGCGAACTGGGAACCAAAAATTCAAATATGCGATCTGTGGAAGCCATTCTCATGTAGCCCGCCATACCTTGCCTCTCATTCCTAAAATTTTTTAACACCTTAAAAACACATGGAGATAGAATTTTCTAACCTTTGAAGCCCAATGAAAAGATTTAAGGTACGTTATTTCTCAACTAGTATGCAACAGAAATGAGTGGCAAAGGGAAGATGGTATCAGTGAAATTTTAACCATAATTAATGTATAACAAATAGGACAATATAAGTTCAGATACTACTGTGTTTCCTTGACTGGACCTTACATGTCTATAAGGATAACCTTGAATTCTGAATGCAAATAAACTGAATAGGCAAATGTTGAATCATGGCATCATTGAAAATTTTTTCTCAAACTAATGCCAGATAGTCACCATTTTGTGTGCACCAACTAAGGTAATTTTACAGCAGAGTGAATTATTTTGTTTTGGTGTTAACATACAATATAATGATAGCTTTCATTTTAATGTCTCTTCTTGGTCCTATTTTATGGAGGTGTGAGCAAATCAGTGTACAGTGTGTTGAGGATGGGAGTTGGAAGGGCCTGAGGGCTGAGTGGGAGGGAACTTGCCTACTTTGCATGGAACCCTGAGTTAAATTCCTCAGTTCCACAGAAGAGAAGGGGCGGAGTAAGGTTTGGAGCGCAAGGTTAGGCTCTTAAAGGTAAATGACTGAAGTGTGCCCCCATGTGGTGGGGGGAAAGGCCACAGCCACTAGCCACAAGTTTTAGGACAATACCTAAGAACAGGAAGTAAGGCAACAATCTGAACTCAGTGGAAAACCTCAGGGGCATCGAGGGACGCCGAGGGCAACTGTGCCAACTGGCATCTGTCCAGAATGCTAATGCCCCTCTTCTAACAGAAGTATCAAGGGACCGAGAGAGGAGGAGGGACGGAGGCTAACTTGGAAGCCTATCAGGAAATACAGGAAATTTAATTTTAAAATTAGAAAAAGTTTTCATTTAATGGGATTAAGGAGAGCATTGGGTAAGTACTGTTTAAAATGTAAAACTGCTCAGCATGGCAGCCTGCCAACCATCTATAGTAAGTCTCTTCTCCTCCCCATTATCTAGAATGGTTCTTTGTGTTTAACTTTTTCTCTCTGAAATACTAAACTTGTTGGCTGCTTGATCCATTTTAGCACATGCTTGCAAATGGAAGAGATACAACACGAGGGTGTGTTTATTATTATTTTTTTCCTCAGACTGTAACTTTGGTTGAAACTATTGAGGTCCTGGCTTAGGGCTAGAGGAAAGGAGTCTCGTTCTGAGCTAGACAGAGTGCTCCTTACATAAAGAAGGAACTAAGAGGCCCCAAACGAGATAGGAATAGAACCAATAGCAGAGTTTTTATTGCTAGAACACAACCCATGAACAGACTCAGTTAGGCAGGTGTGTGTAGTGTGGCCTTTAGAGGCACACAGGGAGGGGTGAAGTCTTCAAAGAGTACATTGTGTTTAGTTGCACAATTCTCCTTCCTCTTGGCAAAGCTTGACTATTAAGCAAGGGTGGAAAGGAAGGCTAGGAAGAGATTAGGCCGGGTACACCCTACAGCAGACTTCACCTTCAGAACTGCTGTGGGTTTAAATAAAATTCAAGAGATGGAGTCAGGTTTTGAACATGCAACTCACCACTTGGCACATGGTATTTTTCAAGTTTGCAACTCTTCAAGCTTATTTTTCCAAACCCCTTATTTTCCTTACTGCAGAGTGTGTATGTGACAGCCAGATTCTGACTCCCAGAGGCTGTGGAAGATGCTGTCCCTGACTAGGCGCTTAGGAAAGTGCGTATGACATCTCTTTAAGTCCTGGAGGAGAAGTGGTCTGTCTTTGAATTGTAACAAGCTCCAGAATACAGTCCCTTAGTATCCTCAGTACACTGTTTCCAGGACCCTGCCCACTAGCACAAGGTCTGTGTGCAGACACCAAGTCCACTGTGCAGATAGAAAACTGCACAGTGATTGCCCAGATGTCCAGATAGATCCGTATCGAGTAGATCATCTCTGGATTTTTGTAACACCCAACACAATTCAACTGTATCTGAATAGTTGTAAAGATGCAATTTTAGAGAAAAATAATAAGACAAAGATAATCACACTCAGGAGATTTGTGATTTTTGTGGGTTTAAAAAAATCCTTTTCATTCAAGGCTCTTTGGATCCATGGATGTAGCGCCTACGGATACAGAGGACCAGTTACATGCACAGAATCTAACAACTTTTCAAATATCTATTATTATCTTGATGTCTGAGCCGCCGTCACTGTCTCCTGGCCTTTTCTAATGCACCTTAGCTGCTGTTCTCTCTGCTCCCACTTTTGTTCCAGTGGAGCCTGTTCAAGCACAGAGTCTGCAGTGACCATTTGCTAAGTTAGATCGTGTCCCCTCCACCTTCAATGGCATCCCTTTTTACTCTGATGAAAAGCCCAAATTCCTCAAAGGCCTAGGGATTCTGCTAGGCTAGCCCCGTGCATAAATCCCATCTCCCTTGCTCATGGTTATCCCTAACCATGCATCTCCGTGTGTTTCATCAAGTAACCCAAGGGCAAGCTTTACTTTTTTCTGAAATATTTCTCTGAAATACTCTTTCGTCAAACAGCTGTATGAATTCTTTTATGCCCCTTGCTGTCTGCTGATCTATAGAGTGGCAATATTCTACAGCATGCCCTTTAGAAGATTGATCACTACCCATCACCTACAAGGATTTAATTTTGAATTCTTTAGAGATGTACACGTGTCTTCTTTAGAGACACTATTTGTGGTGTCCATGCCTGATGGAACTGTACTCTTATTTTTCAACAGCAATTTGTTTACTTCTAGCTTATGTGAAATGTACTTGAATTTTATAAAGTCGATATTTCATTATTTGGGGGTGGCTATATTGAACCATTAAAGACTTTCTGTGTGGATAATTGAAGTGGTTTTGGACGACTGGGGTTTAGTTAATAGGATATTTCTTGTAAATGAATTATACTCTCCTTTGAACTCACCAGCCTGTAGGCTTGACCCTCACTGTGATGGTGTTTGGTGAAAGATTCTGGTGATAGAATGAAATCACGAGACTTGCTGTTAACTCAATAGGACTGATGACTTTACAGGAGAGAGAAACCTTTGTTCTATCTTTGCATATACAGAAGAAAGGTTATGTGAGGAAGTAGTGAGAAAGTGGACTTCACATTCAAGGCAAGAAGTATCCTTACCAGGAACTGAGTCTGGGCACCTGGACTTCCTGGAGTCCAGAAGTACAAGAAATAAATCTGTGTTAAGCTTAGCAGTCTGGTGTGATATTTTGTTATGGCCACATGAGCTACCTTCCAGAACTGCAGAGCAATACAAAAAAGTTAGCTTGTCCAGAGAAAGTTCTAGATGCTATTTGGCCACCTAGTATTGCTTCTGTATGTCATTTATATATTGTTTAATGGCTATATGGTTTTGTCAAATAAATTTTTTCAGAAATAAAGATGAACTCAGGGCCTTAAATATGCTAACCAGACAACCAGTTTCCCACAGAGCCTTGTACTTTTTTTTTTTTTTTTCCAAATCTTGACAGAATCTCACAGAATTGTCCCGGCAAGCCATGAACTTGTAAACTTCTTGCCTTAGTCTCCCAATAGCCAGGATTGCATATGTGCCTTGTTGTTACTCATGGCTAGAATTGGAGTAGTTCCTCAAGAAAAGATCTCAAAGAGATAAAAACCCTAGCCACCAATACAGTAACAAACAGCTTCAAGAATAACCCTTTATTGAAGTTACTGGTGTGGGAATGCCATGTCCATCAACTTTCCATTACTGTAACAAAATACCTAAGATAATGAACTTAAATAGCGGAAAGGTTTATTTTGGCTGATGGTTTTGGAAGTTTCAGTTGTTACTTTCGGGCTGCTGGCAAGTCAATACAGGGAATGTGTGAAGGATAAATCTGCTTACTTCATGGTACCTAGGAAACAACCAAGAGAAAGAAAGAGGAGAGGATGGGTTCCATATAGACCCTTTGAAGGCAATGTTTCAGTGACCTCATTTCATTTCAATCTTTCTCCCTGCCCCACCATACTTTCAGTTTTCCCATTTATTTATTTATTTATTTATTTATTTATTTATTCCCTTTACATCCTGATAGCTACTCTCCCCTTCCTCCTGGTCCCCCTATACTTTCCCCCATACTCCGTACTCTTCTCCTCTGAGAGGGTGGAGGCTCCCCTGTAGTATTCCACCTCCTCGTGCATCAAAAAATTCCATCACTTCCCCATATTGGCAAGACTGAGCCTTGGACATAGAAACCATTAGTAGGCGCTTGCCCAAGCCTGGGTAGAGGCAGATTTTTTTTGTCCTTGTGTTTTTAGTTCCAGGAGCTCCAAGAGAAGCTCCCCAAGCCACTGGCAGTGCTTGTGTTTCCTGTCCATTCTTTCTAAACACAGCCTGGGGATATATGCTGCTACAAAGATAGCTTTGACCTTTTAGATGATTGTAACTTGAAACCCAAACCATTTCCCACCAGACAAGGGACGTGGGAAACAGCCCATAACCAAACCAGCTTCTCCTGTAGTCCAGGATTCAGGTTTTGATACTCAGAAACTTTCTACCAAAATTCTACCATGGTCCCTGAAGGAACTTCCTGTTTCTTACTGAAACCAATTCAAAAAGATGTTGCTTGTGCTGGGAGAGTGTTGTGAGATCCTGTGCATAATATCCTGGCTCCTTATTCTCTACCAACTTTACAAAACAGTTAAAACAACCCGGAAATATTCAGGAGATGTTGCCCCAAGGAAGGACTGATGGGCAGTGGCAGTTTCTCCTGAGGATTGAGAGATAATTTCTGTACCTCTCTTCTCACCATTGCACAGCCTGGCAGGACCTCAGCTTCTTAGGTCAGCCCCCAATTCCTCTATCAGCCTCTTTCCAATACCACAGAAACTGTAAGAAAACGTTACTGTTGGTGACAGGGAATTTGTTCATTGGACTGTTATAATAATTGGAAAATTCCTTACAGTGAGTGTAGACGGCCTTCTTATTCACTCTAATTTCTCATTTGAAGCCACTGAATGAATATAGAATTTTTTCTTTACAGAGATCATGTGAAAAATGGGCTATGTGCTTCTTAGTGCTTGTCTTCCCAGGTACAATATTCTATGTCTTTAAAGAATCCTCATATTGAACTTCAGATGAGAAGATGATTCGGGGCGTGGCTAGGAGTGATGTCAGAGATAGAGTCTTAAAACCCAGGGAAGGCAGCCATGCAAGAGTCACACAAAGACAAGCGAATGACAAGATAAAATGCAAAAGCCAAGCCTATTCATTAGGAAGGAGCGGGTGCCAGTAAGCTGCCGTAGAAGCAGGCTCAAACAGAAAGAGATCATAGGTACTTAGGATGGTGGAGACTGGGCGTGAGTTCCAAACAAAGAGACTGGCATAGGACTCAGGCTGAGTGAGGGTCAGACTTTGAGAGAACCAGGGCAGAAGTGGGATTTCTGTAGTCTTGGCAAAGTGTGGCTGCTGGAGAAAGCTTCACCTTTGTTAGTTGCCTGGCTTGCTTTATAATGGAAAACAGACGTGGTCTGTGATTATATGGAGAGACTTTGTGGTTCCCATTGTCCTATTCAATGTCCAATGAACAGCTTTGAGCCTAAGTCACTTTGAGTCCCAACTAATACATAGCCTACAAAGAGGAAAACTTTGTCTTCTGCCAAGAGCTGCTGCAAAATACTGTAACGTAGGCGGCAGTTCATCTAAGGGCAGCTCGCTACCATTTTAATTGGTAGATTCCTATTGGCTACCTCTTTCCATTCTTACCTACATTGTAAATACAGGTCCCAGAGAGATGTGATCTGGAGAAATCGAAATCTATTACCTTTCCATTTTAAATAAAGTTTTCTCCTAGTTGAAGTCCATTTCTTCTAATTCAGTTCAATTTTCTGCAGACCACGACTGATGGGCAAAGGCTCTGACTGGGATTCTTCTTGGCATCCATTTCCTTGGGTTGAGATTGCTGAGGTCAAAACAGTAAAGAACAGGTCTTGGATTCTGCCATGTTGAATTTGGTAGTTTTCTGAGCAGGCAGGTAGCTCTGAGCTCCAGCTTTGGCCAGTGGCATGGCAGGGGCCTGGCAGTGACAGATTTTCCAATCTTTCTAGGTCTTAGTTTACTCATTTTCAGAACAGAGTCAATCATGATTTAACTGAGATGATATGTCTTCAATGGAATAACACATCATCACAGGTTTCATGGCACGGAATAAAATTTCTGAAGAATAAAAGTTCCAGATGAGGGTGCCAGCAAGGTTGGGTTCTGGAAGGGACCTTTGCTGGGCTACAGGAGGCCAGCTTCTCCCAGTGTCCTCCCCTGGTGTGGTGATAGCAAGAGAGCATTCATAAGGTCACTAATCCCATCCATGGTGACCACATCCTCACAACTGAGTTCCTTCTCGATAATGTAAAAATTAACATTCCATTTTCAACAAAGTTTTCTCCTGGTTGAAGCTTCATTTCTTCTAATTCAGTTCAATTTTCTGCATCACATGGCTGAAAGACGAAGACTGCAACTGGGATTCTTCTCAATATCCATATGCTGGGGTTGAGATTGTGCAGGTCAAGAAACTAGGAAATAGGTTCAGCCCCCAGTGTATTTTTCAGAGGTGGACTTCTGGGAAGTGGCCAGATTGTGAGGATGCTGACACAACCTATTGATGGGCTCTTGTGACTGGATGGATGACTGAAAGCTGGTGCAAACTGGAAGGAGGGCCTGCCTGTGGGAACAGGGCTGTGAAGAGCTTGCTTCTGTAGGATGCTTTTCCTCAGCCTCTTCCTCTGTTCCTGCTCCTCTCATTTCCCCATTGTAATGGAGTGAGCATCCTCTTCCATTACATACGCTATGATATTTCCACCTGGCCATAAGCCTGAAGGCAAAGGATTCAACCTTACAAGTACTGAAACATCTAACGTCAGAAGGAAAACGTTTAAGGTCGCTATTCTAAGCTACTCTGTCACAAGAATGGAAAGCTAGTATACCTCCCATAGATCCAATCTTCTAAATCACTGGGCAGTGTGTGTGTGTGTGTGTGTGTGTGTGTGTGTGTGTGTGTGTGTGTGTGTGTGTGTTGGGATGGGGTAGCATTTGAACAAGAATGTGGAGAAAGACTCATTGCATTTAGTGTATGGGCTTTCGGCATATTTGGCAGGGAATACATGTTTTATATTTCAACATATTATGAGTCCTAGCCTCAGTCAGTTGTATTCAGCAGTGTATATCTGCTGGATATCCTCAATGACTATCTTAGTCAGGGTTCTCCAGAGGATCACAGCTGATAGAAGGCATATATGTTAGAGAGGGATTATAAGATTGGCTTATACAATGCAGGCTGGGTAGTCTAACAGTGATCGTCTCATGCTAGAGAACACTGAGAACCAAGTGGTTACTCAGTCCATGAGACTGGGAGTCTTAGCAGTACCAATCTGACACTGAATGCTTGGAGAGTCCACATTGGAAGCTTGAAAGAACTGGATTCTAGTATTATTGAAAGAATGCTGGAGCAAATAGGCTTCCTGTTGATGAATTTCCCTTTTCTACTTCCTGTTATCTGGGCTGCCACAGGAGAGTGGTCCTGACATTTAGGGTGAGATTTCACACTTCAGACAACCTGACTGTACTGGCTGATTTTGCTTATCAACTTGACACTAACCAGAGTCACGAGAGAGGATGGAGCCTCAGTTGAGGAAATGTCTCCATGAGTTCCAGGTGTTAAATATTTTTTCAATTAGTAATCAATGGGGGAGGAGGACCCAGCCAATGGTGAGTGGTGCCTTCCCTGTGCTGGTAGTCCTGGGTTCTATAAAAAAGCAGGCCAAGCAAGCCAGTAAGCAGCACCCCTCTATGGCTTCTGCATCAATTCTTGCCTCCAGGTTCCTGCCCTGTTTGAGTTTCTGTCCTGTCTTCCTTTAGTGATGAACAGTGATCTGGAAGTAAAAGCTGGATAAACTCTTTCCTCCCCAACTTGCTTTTTGGCCATGGAGTTTCATTGCAGCTATAGAAATCCTTACTAAGACACTAATCAAAACAGTCCCTCACTGGAGTGCCAGTGGCTTACTCCTTAGTTGATATCAGAAAAGGTCAATCCAACAGCCAAGAGTAAACATCACTGTGCTCATGGGGGAAAGCTGGCCATCTATTGGTCAAAGAATAAGGGACCAAGTGAACACATGAATTGATCTCTGTCTATTTGGCATGTTAACACTGGTTTCCCAAGAGAATTCTAAGTGACCTTAGGAGCTAAATTTAATGTATGCAACTGATTTCTTTCTCTCTAATTCTCAAAAAAAAAAAAATCTCCCAAAGGCATTGCTATTATTTATTTTGCAGAAGGCTCACTTAGTGAAGTTAAATTAGTCTTAAGATTTGTAGACAGAAATTGACTGAGTTCGCATGTAAGTCCAAGTCTGTTCCCTTTAACCTTGTAGAGTGTGGGTCTGTGGAAAGGGTAACATTTATGTTTTACAGAAAATGTCCCTTAGGGGGGCAGCGATTCCTCTGGACCTACCCCAACCAATGTTGGGTCTCAACGGAACCAAACAGTAAAGATCTGTAATGCGGAACCAAAATGACCTAAAGAGGCAGGCCAGGGCCAGCATAGCATGTCCTCAAGGCAACTGGGGGCTTGAACACTGAGGATGGCCGTTTTCTTCAACGGAGGGAACTAACGGACATGAGGACCAGCACTGTGGCTGTTCCTGAGGGACATGAGTCCCTCACCTACAAGTCTGTAAACTAAAGGCAGCCTGTAGTGGGTGCCCAGTAAACCTTTGTCACAGGAGCACATGGACGGCTTAAGACATTTACTGTCATGTTTACTCGTTCTGACGTGGAGCAGCTGTTGGCTCGAGAGAAGACTTTACCCACGGTGTGGACCACGCTCCTTCGTTAATACTGCCTAGAAGGATAAACTGAGACACTCTGTCTGTCTCAGAAACAAACATGCCACTGATAGAATGCTCAGTGTCATCTTTGAATTCCAGGTTTGTAGAGTGGGGCCCTCAGAAGGTTATATATTTCCTGTTGAGTCCTTGTCCTGTGCAGTAGAGAAACCCCAAACCCAAACCCAAAGGCAATCCTTAAATACAGTGTACACATTTAAATCTCTAAATGGATCCAGAAGCTGCTTTCTTTTTAACCGAAACTGGAAATGATTTCATCAAATTGGAGAAAAGAATACAGAGAGCGGCGGAACACGCTGTGATGCGTTTCTCCACAGAGGGGTTCTGCATCTGAACAAACTACAGTTCAGAAACCCAGATATGTCTAATTGCATAAAGAAGACTCAGATTCCATGTTCATGGCCAAGGCTCTCTTCCTCTAGGCTACTCAACATTGGCCACCGTCTCCCACACAGCATTTGGTTTTCATGTCTCCTTGGCCTGTTAACATTTCTTATTCATGCATCAACCTGGTGGCTTTGGGATTGGGGTGGGGAAGAGGATGGGAGATTTGGGGATAGGAGAGTTTGCTCCTAGGGCAGGTGGACAGGTTCACATTTACCCTTCACAGGCAACACCAAAGCTTGTCTTTCATCTTGTATCAAGTCGCTCTTTCATAGGGAGAACCTCGGTACCTTATTGCTTGATGATAAACATACAGTTTTAATAGGGCCTTTCAGGATCTTGTGTTCTTTGGTAACAAAAACCTCTGTGTTTCTTTCTTTCCATTCGTAGAATAGACAATGCGAGAGTTTTTCAAAAGTTGTCCCAGGACATCATGAGGCAGGGCAGCTTGTCAGTGGTGTGGATTTAGCTAGAATATTAATGAAGGAAAGCCTCAGCATTATTGTGGTCACTGCAGAGTTTTAAAACTTCACAGCTCACGACAACGTGTTTTCCATTACTGCTTACCTCCTTGAAGGGAACGGTTGTTTCAAGGCGACATGGTGAGAGCCGGCTCGTTATGCAGCACCGTGACAATGCCCGTATCTTCTAGAAATCTGAAATGCTTTAAACACACCCACATATTTCCACGGTGAGGCATTCTCTGTGCAGGGCTGCCAAGCTCTGCTGCACACACAACGTGAGACGGATTATTTACCAGTGGCCTCTGGTGGTAAGAGGCTAAGAATCTACCTTTCTCGGATAGATGGGACAACATGTAACTGGGGAGACAGGAATCCATCCATGTCAAGAATTTTAGAGGTTTCTTTTCCTTTTTCAACCAGGGTGGACAAGGACACATACTTTGTTCCCTGTTACTGGTGTTCTTGTTCCCTCTGCCCTGTGCACTTCTTTTGTAGAAGCAGGTAGAATAAATGACTTATGACTCACCCTGCTCTCACCTACTGGTATCCACTGGTAGGCTGACGCTGATTCCTGAGAGCACCTAGGGCCTCTATAGGAGTTCTACAGAGATGCTCTTAATCGGTAGACAAGCTGCATGATTTTAGAAGTTGATATCCTGTGATGGAGAGTTGGAAAGTGTAGATAGTACCACAGTTTCCTCTCTAGGTGAGTTCTGAGGTAGGGTCCTCAGTTTCTCAATGAGTTCCCAGAGTGATGAAGCTGACTTTACACAGCACCTTTGGTGTTTCACCCCTTCCCTCCCCTTTTCTCCCCTTTTCTTCCCCTCTCTTCCCCTCCCCTCTTCTCAACTCCCCTCCCCTCCCCTCCTATTCCCTCCCCTCCCCTCCCCCCTTTCCTTTTCCTTTTCCGGTGCTCTGATGACTGTTTCTAGGACTCCCTAACCTCAGTTGCTTCACGTACACTTGACCCTGATGACTAATTTCTCACAGAATCCAGAAACCCCCAGGACAGGCTTACATTCTTTTCATTCATTTCTTTTATTTTATATTTATTAACGTTTTGCCTTCATGTATGTATCTGTACCATGTACATGTCTAGTGCCCTCTGAAGAAGGCACCAGATTTGCTCATATCGGAGTTGGAGATGGTTACAAGCTTTCACGTAGGTGTTGGGAACCTCTCTGTATGCACAGTAAGCACTGTTAACTGCTGAGCCATCTCTCCAGTCCCCAGGACAGGGGTCTGAAGTAAGCAGAATGCATTCGACTTATACCAAATGTACCTTAAACTGTCATGAAGAGAACTTGATACCTCTTTTTGTTTCTTTTCAATTGCCCTTTATGTTTCAAGCAGTCTTAGACTTGTGGCAAAACTGTGTTCCAGCTGCTTCCACAGAAGTACCATCCCTCTCATGTTCAACATTGGGCAGTAGAAAAACCTACATGGACGTCTCTTTATCACTCACTGTCCACAGCTATTAAGAGTTTCTTCTTGGGGGTTTATGAACTGTGGATACAAAGGCTGAATGGCAGAGTCGCTACCATCTGCTTTGTTTCTCTGTAAGGATAAATTCCAGGTTCGTTATCGCTTAAAAGCCTAAATGAATATTTAAATGTCACCCCTTTACCCTCTGATCCTGAGCTGCACCACTCTAGAGTGCCTGGTGATAATTTGTCACATGTCATCTGCCTGGCACAGAAGGAGAGTCATCCCTAGTCAGGTTGTCAGGGGTGGTTCTGCATACCTAACTTGGGAAAAGCATTGTCATCTGTCTTGGGAGCTCTAGTTGGGGCAGGCTATGTAAATATTATCTATTATTATTACTGATAATTACTGGCAGCTGTAACGGTGACAAAGCTAGCTTGCCCCAGGTCCCATATGGGAGCCTCCTAGGCCTCTGCTGCTCACTGCAGTGTGAACTATAGTGAACCTTACTTGTCAGACCGCATCTCCATACCGAGAACAAAATCCCTGCTGCTTCTAAGACGGGTGTGTGCTGAGCTCTACTGCAGAGCGGTCCTCATTTGCACTTCCGAGAAGCCCCCCCCTCCTTTTTTCTTTCTTAAAGACACAGAATGGAATAATCAGCCATAGCTCTTGGTGGGAGGTCCCCTGCCTTCTGCCCTAGATTTTTGAGCTGACTGTCAGGGCAGGTGGGGGCTGTACACAGGGCAGGGTTATTTGTGGTTGTTTTTAGTTAGCAATTCTCTTCCCTTTCTTTCCCTTTCCTTTCCCCCCATTCTTGTTCTTCTCTTCTAAATCTCCTTGCTTACAGCTGCAGAGCTTCAAAGACTCTGGACTTCCTCCTTGCTGGGCTGCAAGCAGAGCATTATCTCCCTGGGAACAGTGACAGCCGAAGACACAGGAGTCGAGCATGCTGTGTAGCTGAAGGGGCCTTGCTGAATCTCTCTGCCAGTTGTTTGCTCCTGTTCTGGATTTTGTCTGTCAGTATTGGGAGCATCATTGAACTGCAGTCTTTTATTCCATCATAAAGGTCACGATTGTTTTATTAAGTTAAAATTATTACCTAATTTTGAGAAAGAGTCTTATGTAGCCCAGCCTGGATTCAGTCACTACATAGCTGAAGATGACCTCGAACCTCTGGTCTTTGTGCCTCCACTTCCTAAATTCTAGGTTTACAGGTGTTTGCTTACAAATGTCTGGCTTATGTGGTACTGGAGATCAAACCCGTGGTGTCCCTCATGCTGGACAAGCACGTTACCAACTGAAGGACATCTCTAGCCTCTATTTATGCATCTATTGGATGTTTTACCTCCTCATGCTCCTGTTTTCCTTGTAGAGAATAAGACATGTTAATTCCACACCTACTATAGTACCAGGCACCACTGAGTGCTTAGGAAGCCTCTCTTAATTGAACAAACAAAAGCCAAGCTACAGGAAGTCTTAACTATCAGCCCATGTGCCCTCACCCGTGGATGAGAAATTATCTAGCCCAAAACTACAAAGGAAGTGCTGGGAAATAGTATCAAGCATGCCATCTCCCTCCTGGTGGGCCAGGGGTCAACATATTGATATATGAATTGCTTGGGGAACCATCAAACTGAGAATAGGATCCCCTTTGGAGGAGTTAGAGGAAGGATTGAAGATGCTGAAGGGGTTTGCAACCCCATAAGAACAACAATACAAACCAACCAGAGCTCCTGGGGACTAAACCACTATCCAAAGAGTATACATGGATAGACCATGACTCCAGCTGCATATGTAGCAGAGGATGGCCTTGTTGGGCACCAATGGGAGGACAAGCCTTTGGTCTTGCCAAGGTTGGACCCTCAGTGTAGGGGAATGTCAGGGTGGGGAGGCAGGAAAGGGTGGGTGAGTGGGTGGGAAAGACTCTCATAGAAGCGGGGTGGGGGGAGGGGGATGGGATAGGGAGTTTATAGACAGGACACTGGGAAAGGAAATAACATTTGAAATGTAAATAAAAAAATATCCAATAAAAGAAAAGGAAAAAAATGAATTGCTTGGGGAACCTAGGGAAGTTATTCTTCTAGTGTAGTGCCTCAGGTCCTTACCCACTCTACCAGCCTGAGGAGGATTTTAGGTTTCAGGACAGATACAGGACATCTGTATTTCAGAGCAACTTCCATGTACACCCTAGCTAAGCATCCCATCAACTGTCTTTCAAATAATGGTATTTTTAACTTGCTACTAATTTCTGGGAGTTACATTTTTATTGTCTGCTGCCCCACCTGAGGAGGGAACATGTGTTCTACAAAAATACTAACTTTCATAAACTATGGTTGGAGAAGTGGCCAACGGATAGGAGCTCTGGGCACAAAAGGCTATTAAAGAAAGTTTCAGGGGCTGGGTGTTTGTAAATTGGAGGTTTGGCTACAGTAAGGCCAGTTGCTTGGACTGAGGTGGGGTTTTATGACTCTGATAAAAGACCAAGGGGCAAACTTAGAATGCCAATTAGAGAAGAAACATGGATTAGCTATCGCTTTAGTCTGGCAGGACAGATGGGCACGTAAAAGCAAGGTTGCTGTCCCCTTAAGCCAGTCACATGCTGAGGACCTTAATTCAATTTTAGGACTCCATCCTACCCACATGTATTTATTTCCTCCCCTTTTATGAAACGCCGACTCAAGCTTTAACCACACCGTACCATCCAAAGTGGGTTGCCAAATTAGTTTTGAAAAGGGTTCAACAAAGCTAACCAGGTTAAAACAGACCTTTCCAGATCTTTGCTCCTGATGCTTTGAGAATTTCCAAGAGCAATGATTCTCTGCTGAGTTTTCCAAGCTTCGAGACCATGGGATAGTTTTTGGCAGCGCGTTCAGGGGGATTCTTGTTCTGAGAAGCTTATCTTTGGAAACAATCTTTTGATATTCTCCCAGAGTTCAGCCATTTGCGATCTGAATGTCTCTTTGGCTTCTCTGGGTGAAATGTTCCTGTAGCTGTCTTTTGCTACTTTTGGGTTCTTCTTTCATCTACCCTTTTATACCCTTCCCCCACCCTTTCAACCCCCACACTAGACAGGAGAGAGAAAAGGATAAAGAGGAAAGAGGGCGATGTTATTAGACTACTTCCTGTTGATTAAGGGCACTGAGTTCCTGGGGGCAAGTTTCTTTGCTGTCAGGGTATCTAATTTCTGCTTATTTTTGTTTTTTCTTTGGTCATAGACTACTTAACAAACCACGACCAACAACCAGCAACCCATTCCGCCTCTAGGTGCCCTAGCGTTTATATACTCTCTGAAAAGTACTCAAAATTCCCAATGCCATACAATCATAGAAACTATCTGCGGCTCACAGAATCATGCCCCTGCTAGAGCATGAGCATTCTATGGACAATCTGAAGCAGCCCCATATCCCACACCTGGGATTAAAATGAAAACACATTCCCATAATATTTTTGTGTTTTTCAAAGAAACCAAAATTCTCACTACATGTTCCTGACAGGAGAATCAGATTCTCATGGAAAGTTCTTGTCATATTTGATTTTTACCTTTATTGGAATAAGCTGTATCATCAGGGTTATCACTTAACACTGTAGTTTTAGATCTTATTCAAATACTCTTTGGAAATTGAAGAATTACAGACCCAAGTTTGTCAAATAATTTAACCATAATCAAAAAATTATTTTATTGTTGCTATGGTTTGACTTCTCTGAAGGTCAGTGTTAGTTTGTGGTCTTCAGTTTCCTCTCTGATGTCCTACAGAGCATCTTCCAGGGAAATGCATCACCTTTTGTTGTGTTGTAGTAGGAATGGCCCAGAGGCCCAAGTGCCTGGGATCCTCTTTCTATGAACATTTTGATACCTACATAATGCAGAATTGGAAAGGAAATGTCAGAAAGGAAGAGCAAGATCACAGAAATGCTAGAAGTCTCAGACATGGAACCTACTTTTTCCACAGCCTGACTGTCAGGACTTGTATATCAGGCAAGATTTCACCCATGGTGGAAAATCAAGGTTGAAAACAGCCCTGCTCCTCTTCAGCACAGTGGGAGGTCTTCTTGTGTGCTCTTCTTTCCTGGCAGAGAGAAGAAGTGCTAGAAAAATGGCCTCTGAGTTTTGCTATCAGCAGTGGGGAGGCTACAGTGGGTTTGGTTTTAAAAGGAGTGATTAACATCTTTCTGGGAAGGTCAGAGAGAAAGCTGCTTGGGGGCCCGTGGAGGAGGATGGGGGCAGATTTGATATAGCTGTCATTACCTCCCAAGGAGGCCCAAAGGGCTTGGAAAATCATCAAAGCAGGAATTCCCAAAGTGCATGGTCAGGACATTCTTGAAAACAATGTTTTGTTTGCAGAAGTAGGTTGCAGGATGCCACTGACTGGACAGTAAAACTCAGGTTTCCAGGAGTTTGTTATAGGTAGGATGATACCGAATCAGAATGACTTATCAATAAAAGTGATGCGCCCCAAATGTGAGAAGCACAATTCGGAACTGGGCCCCTGTGTCTGATGGATGTGCCTTACACAGTTTATCAGTTCCTGGGAAGATCTCTAGAACTTGGTGCTTACCTCACATGAACTAGGGACATGATAAATAATGTGGTGAGTGAAAATTTCAGTTTTGATGTTGCAGCTTCCTGGTAAGTACCTCACGTCTTCTAGCCTCCCCTCTCCTCCTTTACCTCTATGTCTCTTACTAGAAATTTGGTAATTCCCCAGAACATTCTATTTCATTTCAATACAAAAATCTCTTGGCAACCTTACAGACTATTGCTATTATAAAGACAAACGTGTTTTTTTTTCAGGGTTTGGACCACAATGCCCTTTTCTGTGTGGTGAGCAGTAACTCTAGGGAAGGACCCTGTTGGCTGAACTTGTAGCATCTGTTTGATAAACCAGTCTTTGGAGTCTCTGCAGCCAGATGCCCGGCGGGAGAACACGTCTGTGATGTGGTTTTGAAAACATCCTGTTGTCTTTTTTCCCCCTATGATGCTTCCTTCTCTGAATTCTAATAGCGTCTTCTTTGTACTTCTCTCAGATCACTTTGATTGGCAAAGAAGAGCAAAGGGTTCAGAGCGGAGATCCCTGGTTTCAAGGTGGGTTGCTTCAGGCTTACAGAGGACACATCTTTCTGGAATCATTGGCTGCACCAGCTTCAGGTTAGAGCTGATTAGGTGGGACGATACACATCTCACAGTGGTTTCCTAAGAATGAAGCAAGATAATAAACAAGAAACTACTTACCCAATCATAAGGCAACTCAAAAATATTGCTTGTTATGGAACTATCACATATTCCTGAATTGTTCACACCTTGAAAGCAAGGAGCTGCAGATGGTCCATGCTTATGAGTTTAAACATCTAGATTGGTGATTTATATTAACACAATCATGGAGAATAGAAATAGCGATAACATATTAAGCAGAAATAATCTCCCTTTCCCAGTTTAAAAAAATGAATAAAAAAAGGTTATAGCAGTAAGAAAAGGACTTTAGGAGATTAGGAGGGTGGGGGATTGTGGGATAGAAGGTAGGTGATATCAAAGGTTTTAGTCAGGTCATTGTCATTCTTTACTGCAGGAAAAAAACTGGGAGAGGAACAACTTACTGGACTTGCAGGAGGCTGACTTTTTTGTGGGTAACCATGTTTTGCATGCAAACTGTTTTGAAAACAAACACTAGTTTCAGAAATCTTGTCGCTAGGTGCTGAATGAGAGAAATAACCTGAGGGATTGGAAGACTCAAGACTTTTTTTTTTCTAGCCATGGACTTTATCAAGATGGTCTTAGTAGTCTAGACTGGACTTTACCCAATGATGATCTTGAACTCTTTATCCTCCTACTATGCCTGGCCATGAGCATTTGATAGAAAATTATAAGTTCATTTCCTAAGGGCAGATGCTCTTCTGCCTAGCAACAATCAGGGTGACATTGGGAGAGTTTCGACACCTTATTTATGTGGCTGAGTTCTATGTCTACTGTAGGATCAAATATGCATTTTCAAAATGCATATTTGATCATTTAAGCAAAGACTTGACAAGGCTATGTGTCCTTTTTCTAGTTTGAATGAGGGTCAATGTGATCTCTGAAAGTTATCAGTTGCCTAAGCCTTTCTCCTTCTATCTTGCAAGATGGTTTAATCTTTGATGACAGCCACTCCCTGAAGCTCTGAACTAGGCATTAGCAGGCCTCGTTAAAGACTGCCCAGGCTGTTTGTCTGACCGGCTCTTTCTCTTTTCGGAGTCCCATTTCTGTATCTGCTGCATTATCCTTTGTGTCGGAGCTTGGCATGTCTGCCTGGGAGTTCTCTCGTTGTGGGTTTGGGTGTGGCAGTGAAGACAAAGGTGAACATCCTGCTGCCTGCTTTCTTCCAGGGCAGCAGCAGAACACCTGTGGGAAAGTCACTGCTGACTAGACAGGACAGGAAGGGAATCAGGTCTGTCTCAACACCTCAAGCATTTTCTGCCCTCTCTGTACCCAATTATCTAGGAAGATAATACTACTCATTTATTGGTCTCAAGGTCTCCACCTTCCCTTAATATTAGTTCACACTATTGGCAAATTGAGTCTGCTTTTGAGTGTGTTTGTCTAAGCTAACATCTTCCACCTGTGTCGAGTCCACAGTCACAGGGATTACCTCCGAGCTGACTGGTTTTATCATAATGGCCACCTGGAGGACAATGAGGGACTTTATGTATGGGTACATCCATGGGCCCTAAACCCTAGCCCTTCACAACTGCACGTGGTTGTTGCTCAATAAAGATTTGGGGCAACTGGAAATTGAATAATGCCAGGTTTCTATGTATGCCAGGAAAGTACAAAATAGAGGTCATAAATCACGAATGTGTTCATTAAAGACCCAGCTGGAAACTCAGAGTTATCACGAGAGTGGAGGCCTACTGACATCACCTTCGACAACGTCAATCATTTCTGCTTAAATTTTGCTTCTTTCTCATTTCAGTTGGTTGCAAGTGGAGGCTTGGGATTTGGAAGTTCTATGAGAGGACAGATCCCAACAGCCAAGCTAGGTCTGTGAAAAGCTATGTCTTGGGAGACCCAGAAGGCAGCCTGAGAGTCATTGTGAAGCCGTGGAATTGGGTTGGGCAATCTTTTCCATAGTTTCATTGCTGGCTCAATAATTCCCTCATCATCTGTGTATTTCCCCTAATAAATCTGCTCATTATGTTGTGTACGCATAGTTCTTTTAATTTCAGACTAGCTCAATTACTCCTTAGAACATTGTATAATTCTATTGTGAATTGTTATTGCTTTGAGAGACAGACTGGAACTCATTTGCCTGCCTAGCCCCTCTAAGGTAATGCCACCCTGTCAACACACCAATAATTCACGACCTAAGGTTTTAAAATTATTTTCTTCTTCTTTACTAGATGAATGTCATCATGCAGGGGTGGGAGGGAGAAGGGGAGGAGAGAGAGAGATCTTCTCCTTGACCATAACATGTAGATTCTGCTCTTCTTACAAAAGAATGTAGGGATCTCATTAGGATCTCTGTAGGAGAAGGAAAATCCTGCTAATTTTAAGTCTTCTTTGTGTTCAGAGATGGCCCTGATAGGGTAAGTAAAACACAGTTCTACACCAATTAATACAAAAGAAATATTCGTTTTGATCAGCTTGACATGTGACCAGTGATTTAGACCATATATATGTATGTATAATTTTGTTGATTATTTAGGAATTCACATCATGAACCCCAAACAAACTTACTTTCCAGTCCTCTTGGGTCTGCTTTCCTCATCTGTGTGGCATCCCTGGCCCTCCAAAAAAAAAAATGTCCAATTTGTGTTGCCCATATATTCCCTGGGGCATGGTCAAACTTCTGGTGTCCAGCTCCTTAAAGAAAACTGAGATCTTCCCTACCTGTACCCCAGCCAGAAGCCACAAATTGTGGAGATCTATACTTCACAATTTTTAAGAGTTCCTTTCAATGGCTCTATGCCTGGGCTGTTTCTTTCTTGGGTGGGGTAGGGTAGGGTAGGTATTATCACAGAAATCTTCAATGTCCCTCTAACCTATGAGTCACCTGTCACCAGTATCATGGCTAAAGTAGCTTCCTTGCCCTTTTCAGTCAGCAGGAGCACAGATTATGGACTTATACTTATGCACTTCTAGAGAAGAGCACATAGTCTTCTGCCTGGGCCTTGGCCTCAGCCTCAGTACATGTCACACATCTCAGCATTTTCTCTGATGGCAGCACAGCCCAGAGACATCAACGTGGCTGCAGCACAGACAGTAGACAGTTGCATAGCCTTCGGTGGTAACACGGGTCACAGATGTTAGCACTGACATTTAAATAGTTTTCATTTAGAGATAGAGAAAACAGGGGCTGGAGAGATGTTTCAGAGGTTAAGAGCATTGGCTGTTCTTCCAGAGGTCCTGAGTTCAATTCCCAGCACCCACATGGTGGCTCACAACCATTTGTAATGGGATCTGATGCCCTCTTCTGGTGTGTCTGAAGACAGTGACAGTGTACTCACATAAAACAAACAAACAAACAAACAAACAAACAATTTTTAGAGATAGAGAAAACCATAAGGAAAACATTGGCACTATAACTGTGCCATTTTGCTTTTGTTTGTGCTATGAGGGCATATCTTTCTTTGCCACTAGCATGACTTTTTTTTTTTTTTTTTCTCAGATTCAATTCAAGCTCACTTGTTTTCATTAACTTTGGTTAACTGACCTAGGCCCTTCCCCAACCACCTATAGCCCTCATTTGCTGGCCCTATTTTGATATATACTTTGTATTTTATAAAAGTCTCATCCATGTCCAGACTGAGGCCTAACCTTTGGTGGCCTTTGAACATCTAACTCAGTACCTCGCACATGGTAAGTGCTTAATGAACAGTTCCTATGTGCTTTATCCTACTGAAGAGTGTTAGCCGCTCACATAAGTTAGCGCCCAAGGCAAAACATGTGAGAATTGCTTGTGCTGATCTAAGAAAAATAAGAACCAAAACAAACCCTTGAAATCCAAGAGCCCGAAAATCTCATCTTGATAAGGGAAAGAACACTTTTATGAGCTCAGCCTTCATTCAGGATTTTGGCTGCTTCTTCCTGAATTGGCTCTGTACCACAGCACAGAAGAACTTGTTTACTTCCTAGGACCCTGGGCTGGGGGGCAAGACACCACCAGTGTGGGCTTTTGTTGTTTTTCATGTTGGGCAATTGAACCTGTTCCAAATACAATGTTATTTTCAAAGAAGTTCAAAACCAAATGACCACCAGAAACAAATTTTGTTTTGAGTAGTGAATCTCTCTTCTCTCTTTCTCTCTCTCATTTTGTTTGGTTTTCCCATCCAGATTGGCAAAATTGCTGTGTTATTGGTACTTGGCTGTTCACTAGGCAGCATCTCATTGGAATAATTAAAATGATTCAGAAAAGCTAGGGTTATGAAGTTGAAGCTTGAATTTTCCTGGGAACCATCGAAGATTCTTGGCAGTTTGCATGAAACAGGCCTAGGCCATATGTAAGCAAATAACCATGCATTAAACAAAATTCAAATCTCCATGTAATCTCTCTTGGACATCTTTTTTCTTCTGTTTTCAAGGACAGAAAAAGAGATAGCACATGCCACTGAGCATCAAGTCCAGGGATGAGATAACATTCATCAGACCTCAGCATCCTGTATCCATAGACTTTAAAGCAGCATTTCCCCCAAGTTCCTCCTTGCCTCCCTGACCGTCTGAGTTACTTTCTTTTGGTTCCAATAGATTATATAATTTTATAAGTTCTATTCTAAACTCCTGCATATATTGGACAACAGGAACTTCTTTTTTTGTTTTGTTTTGTTTACTGTGATAGGTAGAGGAAACAATGGGTATGTATAATTGTTCCTTATAGTACCAGGCTTTGTGACTATATATTTACTTGGAGGATCCTTTTGGAGTTAGGAATCAATAGAGAATTCTCATATTGTTCCCTTTCCAAGTGAGGAGAAAAGCTGTCATGGAATCAGAACCCTTGGAATTTATTTGTGGCCACAGAGATAATCCTTTTCATAGGGAGAATGAACTAACAAATGACTCCCAGCCCTAAGCATATTATCTCTTACCGAATCCCCTTTTCCCCATTTATGCATTCTAGTTATTGAGAAACAATTTGGCTTTTAGAGTGACTCTCTCTTGTGTCATTGTGTTTCGGACTTTGAGGTTGTTAAATTGAATTAAGGCTGGCCTAACGCTTCAAAGTTCTTGTCTGAAGGAGACTTGGGTTCATTACTAAGCTCATCTATGCCATGGAAGAAGGATCTCAGATCAGGTTAAACTGTGTATGTTTGCCCACAAATCCATATTTGCATTTGCATCTTAGCCAGTCTTCAGTTCTTGGAAAGCATTTTTCACACATGCTGAGCCTTGGTGGGAAAATATAAACTCCTGGCTTTGAAGGGTGCCATGTATGCAAATGTAAAAATGTGGTAGGATAAAATATATTTCTCTACTGGGCCAACTTTGGCTTCATAAACCTCTCATTTCAGTTGGCATGTATTGCTTTCACTATTCTGAAACATGTAAGTAAAGGGCGGGGTGAGCTTTACCTGGATAATTTGGGCTGTATAGATATTTTATTTGAACCATCCAGACTGCTGATCATTCATGTGTATTTGTAAGATTTTTGCAAGTCAGTGGCTTTTACATTCTGCCCGTCTCAAAGCAGCCAGGGCGTTTCCAGAGCTTTCATGTTGGTATTATTCCTTAGGGGTTCTCCTGAGGGCAAATGACCAAATCTAAATTGAGGAGTGAAGTGGTGGAAGTGGTTTGGGGTGACCTTATTTATGGAAGGCATGGAGAGTTGAAAATAACTCCTATTAATAGGTACAACCTAGTCAGGAATGTTGTATGAAAAAAAAAAGATCACTCAGAAACTTTGAGTTTTGGTCAGTTCTCTTGGGAAGTCCTCACAAGTCTCTGTAACTCATGGGTGTGACCACGGAAAATCACAGTAAAATAAGATGTCAGAAAAGCTCATTTTTGTAATAAAACAGTCCAATGAAAGCAGAGGCTGAATTCTGAGATGATATATGAAGGTTTTCATTTTAGCAGAACATTTTGACCATTGATTTGGATGCATCTTCAAGTGTCTGTATATTAGGACTTTCAGTGTTGTGAATACATTCATTTTCAAAAACAGAGCAGCAAAGGTCGATCTAGACACTATAAGCCAGAGAAACGTGTTACCTGTTCCTTTCTAGGGACTGTATGTGCAAAGCAGACATGTATCCGGTGGAGTTTATATTCTTGAGATGGAGAGCTTGGTGAAGGGGCCTAGTCTTTTGTCTGCCAAATAACAGATGCTCAGTGTCACCTGCACATTTAGAAATCATCCTGGCCACCTCTGAGCACATACTCTGAAAAGAAAAACAGACATAGAGCTGTTCATAGCGATACAGCAGCACGCAGCTAGGACTTTGTGTTTATAGTGAGTCAGACTGAATTTTACTGGTCCAGACAAGGCAGACATTAAGAAGACTGAGGAAGTGGGCAAGACCTGGTGAAGCAGGATGGACCTGAACTAGAATAGAGGTTGGGGAGGATGTGTGTAAAGAGACAGGGAGTAAGCACATGTGGTTAGAAGTTGATGTTCACAGTAAAAGGGAATTGGGTGAAATGGCAGTAGCTGGAGTTTGAATGCCACCCACTTAAGTCTGGCTTTTCTTGTGTTCAGTGGGAAAACATCTGTCTACTTTTTTAGCTGGATTGTGATAAAGAGAAACTGGGGCGAGGGGAGGGAGACATTGGTTTGGCATTGGTCTACAGCATGCTACAGCATGGATGTGCTGGAGACAGACTAGGAAGAAATGTACCTGAGGCCTTCTCTAGCTGCTGCAATAACCCAGGCAGCAGAATGTGAAGGACGCAGCTGGAATCAGAAGCAAGGAGGCAGGTAGGAGAGCGGCCTCTGAAGGGAGAGCACACAGCCATGAGTAGCCCTTTCACATGTGAAGAAGCTTAGAGCAAGGCAATGGGGGGACATTTTGAATATCAGGGAAGGGAGATTTGGACTGGAAAAGAAAGACCCCGGGGTTCATCTAGGAGTGTGGCATTCTCGACCCAGCTTTGTGGCTTAGTGACTTAGGCACCGTCTAATCACTCTTCCGAAATAATTGCCTTTTGCTCTGAGCAGTTGCTGAGTTTAGCCATTTACTCAGCAAGAAAAACAGCTGAGTCATTTTCTGAGCGAGCCATCTACCTAGATAATTACTTCGGGGATGGAAACTAAAAACAGAGCCCTCATACATACTGGTTAAGCCGCTGGGATATTTGCTCCTCAGTGGTGGCAAAACATTCCTTTGCCTAGCGACAGCTTTGGTGGGGCAGCCACACACATAAAGAAGCCAGGTCCTCTTTGTGTCTTCCTGCCAGTCACTGAACCTAGCAGTTTCCTGTGTGCATCATGGACTTTTTGAGGACCACTAGATCCTCTGGAATCTTCCTTTTCTTCCACTGTAAAATGGCTAAACTTTATAACTAACAGGACTACCTGTTTTTTTTTTTTTTTTGACATATGCTATGTATGTACTAGATTCTCTAAAGAATCAAGGTGTTTCTTTCTTGATTAATCATATCTTAGCCTTTGCCTAGGAAAGAGGGCCTCATCTTTCTCCTGGGTACTGATTTGCCTAAGAACAATGCTTTAAATTAGTGACTTTTCTTACTACACAAACTAAGGTGAGATATCAGAAGGAGATTCTTTGTATAGAAGTCACAGGCCATCTTGCTGTAATTAGTTCAATAGAATTGACGTTCCAAGTCCAATTTAAACTGTTTCCATCTGTGGACACAATCCTACTCCTTTTAGGTAGCACTATTGTAAGACATTGGTTTCTGATTATGAATTCTCAATTTTATTTCATATGGGCAAGTGTGCTGTAGGCCCATAGTATAGAGTAGAATATCAAACCAGAGTCCTGTTTAGAGCTTAATTATTCTACACAAGACTCCAGCAGAGAGATTTCAAAGCCCTTTTTGAAGGGTTGAATGTTCAGCTTTTTTGTGCCCACAGCTGCCAATTCTTACGTTTTTTTTCGTGGTCTTCCACTCTCCACTTGCTGAAGATATGAAACCACATCTCAGAATGCATGTAGAAACACTATAAAAAGCATCCATGATTAATAGAACATTTTCAACATTAACTGTCTTAACCAATTCTATTAAAAGAAAACTTAAAGAATATCTCCCCCTTTTTTCTCCTTCCAAGTTTTAGGGGGTGTTCCAAATATGGAAGCCTTCTGTCAGATTCCCCTTGAATCCACGGGAGACTGTGATTGTCACATAAAAAGACAGAGATTTCTTCCTTCTACCTCCCACATTGTTGGTTTAACCATTTTACTACTAAACTGCAGAGAAGATCATCGTGCTCTGCTTGTGAGAGTGGAACCCGTCAGTCCCTCTCATCTAAGGTGGATTCCATATCAGAAATGGCAGCTTAAAAGTGAGGGCTCCTTTGTGGCCTCTGCGACTTATTTTCGGGTTCTCCCCTCTCCGTGATTCCTTCGTGCCTCAAGATTTCGTCCTCTCTTTTCTCTCTGCTGTTCCTCATGCTGGCCCTTCTCAGACTTCATCCCACTCATGATGAGCTGACGTGGCTTCAGAATGGAGCGGCAGCGATCAGGTTTCAAAGGACAGTACAGCGCGCCGAAGAGAAACAATCGGCAGAAAGCAAGGACTTTTAAGACTCTCAAGATAAAAGGACTGTATTTTCTTGGCAAGCCACATAGATGTTCTGCAATGACGAATGATATGACTGTTATCTTGACACCGTACTCTCCCATGTTGAAACTGTTTATGCGAACCAAACATCATATGAAGAACAGATTGCCAGACGCTAAGTAAATCATTGTAAAGGGCGGTGAGTCAAGTATTGCCAGTTTTACCCACATTGTCATTGTTATGATGTAACACATTCCTTAAGACTGATATTGTCTCCAAATTTGGGCACAAAAGCCTCCCCTTGATCAGTTGGCTGAGAGTCTCTGCCCCCGATATGTCATACGCAGACACAGAAGCAGAGAGACCCACGCATTCAGATTTGGACATATACCCAACCTGAGTTAAGCACAAAGAACGACCCAGAAAAGATAGAATATTTTAAAAGGTGTGTGGAGATTACACGAACTGTAAATTTCAACCCTTGCTCATGCAATAAACCCTGTAATCCTTTAAACTGTGCTAGCAATGATTAATAAACAGTGGGTGTGCTAAGCATATGGAAAAATCATCCCATCTGGACCATTTAAAACTAGGACAAAGACTTTATCTTTGTTTATTTCATCCTTAGCTAAAAGGCTTATTATGAATTGCAATAATCCAAGAAGCCAACCATGGAGGACAGACAAACTCTTTAGATAAAACCAAAAAAGCAAGCTCTGTAACTGAGGACCAGATGTATTTTTGGGTTTAGCCCTTGTACATATTTAGCCGAGCTTTTCAAGTGGGGAAGATTTGCATGTTTGTTTTGCAATACTAATGAATATGTTTTTGATTTACATTTTAGAAAATGGAAACTTTTATCTTCTTGGGGCTTTGTAACTTAATGACTTCCAGAGGGTAGCTTTGTGTCCTCTTTTAACCCTTCACCACGAGGAACATATCTCTTTCTGAGGCCCAGCACTGGGTCTTGTTGAATAAAACCCCTGGGATAACATGATTCTGTCTTTGCTGCCGGGATGGTAAGGGTGAAAGAACGTTTGACTTTCAATCTAGTGAAAACATATGTAAATGGCAAATTATTTTTAAACTGGCTTTAATGCGAATCTTGGGGGCATAAAAATGACTCCACAGATGATCTTTATGTTGGACAAATAAGGACAATTCTTTGGGACGAATGTTTGCTTTGGGAGGTAGAATCTTCAGTGTTGCTTCAGCTTCCTCTGAGATAAACCTTGTTCGAGGAGCAAAATGTCATAGTATTTTTTTTTTTAAATTATTCTGGAGGATATCCTTAGGATCAATTCTTCCTTCCTTTAAATGTCTTTGAAGATGTTAAAAAAAATCAGTAAACACATTTTACCCCCAAGACTTCCTTTCCTTGTAATTTGGGTTGGACAAGAACCTTATCAGAAATGGAAAAATTCATCCTTGAGGGGTAACAGTGTTTTGAAAGAAGACATAATGAGAGCTTTGAACTCTCATTATATGACAAATGGTCCAAAGAGATTGCTTTTCTTCTAAACTCTTCCAGTAGTTTTTTTTTTTTTTTTAAATAGCATGTGACAGAATAGAATGACCTTTAGAACCTGTGTGTTTGGGCCATGGCGTCTCTTAAATGCTTAACTTTCTGTGACAAACAAATGGTGGTGTTACGTCACAGGGAGCACGAAACGATCGGGAACATTTTGCTTTAGTTCAACAATTTTTAGTTGTGTTGAGGTTCATTGAAAATGTACTACTGAGGACCACATAGTTCCGTAAGGGACCCAACAGCATTTTTATGGTCGCACATCTGAAAGGCATCTGATCAAGAGTCCCTGAGCCCACTTCTTCTCAAGGGAAATCATTTTACCTCTGGAGAATATTTCTCCCACTCAGAGTCTGTTAATAACTAGTTTAAACTTTCCAGACAGTTTTATAGCGTTGTATTAAAATTAGATACATATTTGCTGTGAGTTCTTGGATAGCAAGCATTTTCTAACACAATTTCTTCAAAGCAAGAAAGGTTGAAATGTGGTGTAAGAATTCTTATTTCCCCTTTTAAAATCTTCCAATGCTTTCAGTTCTATTCTAAGATCCTACAGAAAACTACCTACATGACTTTAAAAACTAGATATATTTTTTATTATGCTGTATTCCAGTCTAGAAATATGCTTCTTTAACTATGACCTTAATTTGTTAGCCCTTAAGTTATTTACTCATGATTTACATATTGCTTTATCCTTCTCCTATGTAACGAGCAGGAAAGGAACAGCTAACTAATTGATTCTATAAGCCTTCTATACCAGGAATTTAGTCCTTATTGTTTTATTGTCTTACACATAGGTCTTATTACGGAGAGAAGCTGAAACCCAGAGAACCTCTCCAGCCTGTGGGTGAGCTAGCATTCAAATTCAGGTCCTGCTTTCTCAAATCATTTTCCTTTTGTCCACTATCACAGTGTTTTAATTACTGTTTCCCAATCATCCATCTAGCCATCTAAAAGCCCCCTAATGTTTTTGAAAGAGCTTCTTGGAATGAGTACTCCAGGTATCTGGAATAATGAGAATCTCTATTGGGCATAGAAAGGTATTCTGGGGTAAGCTTGCTGGATGAGTGTGTAGGAGCAAGTGGCAAGAGAGTGGAGAACGGTATAACAGCAGCGGCCTTGGCCTCTCTGTTCTGTTGCACAGATGCTTTGGAAACTCTCGTGGACATTAAGCATGTTTATCTAGGAAAGCACATACACATAAACACTCACTTCACATCTTTAGTAACTTGAATGTGTGAACTCGAGTAGGTCGATGGATTCAGCTGTGAGTCTGCCTTGATTCTCCGATCTAAAGTGTGGTCCATACAGGGCAGCACCAGCAGTTTCTGAAGGTTCTTACACCAGGGAATCTCTCATCCCCAACAGATCTAGATCTGGAGTAAAATGATAGCCTTTAAGGATGTCCTTTATGTCACCTAGGGCTAGCCTCCTGATATGTCTTCATGAATGACTGACTACTCATTGCTTTATTCCTCACCATGGCCCTCACTTCTGCCCCATCAGCTGACAGTTTGAGTCTTCTCCTCCAATTGAGAGTCACCTCCTGAATGTCTCCTTGTTCTGTAGACATGGAAATTGCAGTCGACAAGGTAGACTCAAACTTGGGCTAGTTACACATGTAGCAAATTCTTGAATGTGTACATTAAAATCCTCCAATATCCCTGAAATATGGTTTTACATAAGCTCTCAGTCAATCATGATATTCTGAAGGGAAGAGGGGAGGTCAAATATTTGGCTGAAAGAGCTCACATTATTAAGATTATATTAAGGATTCAATTTTGTGCAAGCCTTCCTGTAAATTTCCCCTTTCCATCCCCCCATCTCACATCATGCCACTCTCCTGCTAGCTTGAATTGGCAGAACACCTGTACCTTTTTAATGATTATGGCTAAAGCCCAGTGCCGGCTGGAGAGAAAGGTCACGTTTCACAGTGGTGTAACTGGAGAACAGTGTTTCTTAAGAGAAGAGGTGGCAGGGCCTTTTTGGAAAGTTTGAGAACATAGACCTATTCAAAAGCCACTTACTTCGGGTAGTGACTCATCTTTTACATACTTGAGTGTGCCTCAGTTTTTATTGTGGCTTCTCCCTCATACAGCTAGGGATTAAGTGAGTGGCCAGAATGAGATAGGTCTCCAAACAAAGGTGGAATCGGAGTTGTAAGAAAAGGAAAGCTGAAGGTAATTGGGTCAGGTGTGTAATAAGAGGTTTATTACACACTTTCACACCTCTCCCTGCAGGAATGAATGGATGATTTTTCTTGTCTGGTGGCCACGAATCATCTTTATTAACGGAAACCATCTTTGCTGTCCTGACAATTAAAAAGTAACTCTCATTTATATAATTTCTATAGCAAGTCTGTTCCCTAAAGTGATTTGTTGATGGAAGGCAGACATAGATGAGGTAGAACCACAGTGTCTTACAAACTTCAGAGTGCCTTCCAAGGAGAAGCTAGATGTGTGTAGATGAACAGGCTTAAGTTGTAAAAGACACTCTGGCTTCGGAAGAGGTAGTGGGGACAGCTAAAGGATGAAAAATGCTTAGAGCTTGAGTTTGAAATTTTTGTTTCATTTGTAGAAACACGAAAATATCCAAGATCTAATCTTAAAACTGAAACTTGGCTCTAAGAGACATGTGCAATAAATTAACAGATTAAAGTTGTTTACACCTTTGGCACTGTTAATCTCATATTTCTGCTTTAAATAGCTCTCCTGGTAATTACATACCAGATTTTTTCAATATATAATTCTAAGAGTTGCATGTTGGATAACATTTTGGGGGACTCTAACTACCATTTGCTTCTCCACCACAGCCCTATTATGAATACTGATAACAACAGCTAATAAAATATTCTTATTTGTTTGATTTAAATTTACGTGAATAAATTCAGAAGGTCAAACCACTTCCCACGACTTCTTATTAGACACAACTTTGATGCTTTGAAAGAGTGACAATTGAAATTAAATCAACACAATAACACAAATATTTGTATAGGCTTCAGTGTGTCAGGTGCCTACTATGGATGCACAGTAAGATGTCCATTCTGTAGATCTTCATGAACTTGGAAGTTAAATGAGAGATTTAGGATGACACTCAATATTGGAGGAGAACATTCAGAGAGAGTGAGCTCAATTCCGAGAAGGGAAAGAAATTCGTTATGTGCTAAATCTATGCATTTGATTAAAAAAAAAAAGAGCCCATCACACACAAGCTCCTCTGCTTTTTTGCCTCTCACTTTTTCTGCTTCAACCTTACTCTAGGAACTATAGCTATTCTAAGACCTCCTTCATCCTTGCCATTCTATCTAGCCGGACCATTGATTTTTCAGATAATTTATGACTCGTTCCCTCAAGTCCTTCACATCTTTGCTTAAAATATTATGTTAGTGAGGATTCCCCTTTTTATTGAGACAGAGTTTCACTCTGTAGCTCATACTGGCCTGGAACTCACTGTAATGCTCCTAACCCACCCTTCCCGTTGCTAGGATTAAGAGTCTGAGCTACCATGCTTGGCTTGGAAGTTATTTCAGTACCATCTCATTTAGAAATCTACCCTCTGGGATTTCCATCTATCTTTGTTTTTCTTTCTTTCTGTAGCACTTTGGTCATTCTAGCCTAATAGATTTGTCTCAATTATTTTGTTTTTCAGTTTTCTCTGTCTCAGATGTGTACCTCTTGAAAGCATGGATTTGTCTGTATTTGTGGCTATATCGTTAGAATATCCATAGAAAATTTAATGTTCAATTTTTAAAAAAAAATACATAAATTCCACAGAAACTTAGGTAAGATGAAGCTAACTGGGGCTCCATGAAGGTCTCATCATCTCAGTAAAGTCTCCTTCAAGGACAAGGTTTGGAAAGACCTCTTTCTTTGGATATCTTCTTTCCATTACTTACCCTGGAGACTGTGCAAAGGCATCCACATAAACTAAATGATTTGTGTTCCTGAGTTAAAGGGGACAAGACAGGAAGGGTAGAGGAGGGAGAAAATGGAATTAAAACAGCCAAGAGGAGCAGAGCTAGCTGAGAGGGAGCAGGTCTGAAGGAAGATGTTCACGTCTATGGAAAGAAAGTGCATTGCCTTTGCAAACACCTGTTTAAAACCTCGCTCCAAGACCTCCTTTTCAGCCCAGGATGGACCCCAGGTCAATGTGAGCTGGCAGGCTCTCATACTTTCATGAGTCTTTTCTTGCAGTTGTGAACTGAACTTCTTCATGAGTGGTGGGGGAAGGGAAGGAGACATAATTCATTTTTATAAAACACTCCAAGATTCTTGCATGAGAGGTGCTAAATATGCAAACTGTTAGGTTTTATTTTTAAATTGTGCAAGCTATATATTTTCCCCATTAAATGTTCACTTGCCTGTTATCCTCTTTCTGGCCTGAAAAATAATACAACCCCAATCATATATTATTCAATTACTATGATACATTTAAAATATGTTTTAAAAAAAATCCATTCTTCTTTGTTAATGGGAACAAGAACCTCTGATCATTTAAACGATGATATTGGCCACAGTGACTTTGATGACTTCATGGTCAATGGCAGTACCATCCAGTCTTTGACTACTATACCTGAATCAATCTCATGGCAATATGGAGTTATAAGCATGGGATGTCTGTCTGTCTGCATGCATGCATGCCTGTCTATCTACCTCCCCCTTCCCTTCTTTGACTTCCCCCAAAGTGCCTAGCATTGTTCAAAGTTATGAATGTTTATTTTCTTACCTTCCTTATATTATTTTAATAAAAACAGACTTTACTGGCAGGACAATTTGTCTTTGGGGCCCTATTACCCCCTCTCAATTCCTCCCCTAGCTAATACAGATCATTTGTTCCTGCATGATTTTCTTGTTCAGCTTTCATTTGGATCATTCTTGATTGCTAGAATGAAATGGTGGACCTCAACATTGTGACAATCTGCTTCTTGATTGACAATTGTGCTGCACTTTCCCCGGTACTAGGGTGCAGCACCATACCCAATCTGAATCTGAGTTTTTGTGGTCTGACATTTGCCATGTGGAGATCTTGGGCAAGTTGCATAATCAACTTGGTTCCTTCTGCTGCTCACTAGGGATACTATGACACTGGGTGGCAGAGGGATAAACGTCCAGAGACCCCTGAGTAAACAGGAACATCAAGGAATGACCCATCCACGCAACTGTGTGTATCTGAATAAGAAAGTGCTATGTAGAACCCAGTGTAGGATTTGGGACTTGAGTGTGTAACTTGTGGAAGGGACAACTCTATAGTAGACTCTTTCAGAAAGCAAGGACAACCATATGTGCAGAAACTTAGTAAATGGACACTGAGGTGGGTGGAAAGTTCAAATGGATAACCAGGCAGCTTTTATTCATCGTAGGTAGCAGAAGGATGCTCTATAGGTTTAGAGTGGCACCGTGGGTAATCTTGCTTTTGTCTTTGCTTGGAGGAAGTTACAAAGCAACTTTGCTTTGTCTCAATCTATCCTGGTTTCAGCCACCTGGCCTGAGGTTGGTGTGCTGTGAGATGGTTTCTGTCTTATAGAATACAGCAAAAATTCCTACTATAAATGCCAGGCCAGCTTCAGAAGCTGGGGGTGGATTTTTTTTTCTCATTCTTTTAAAAAACATAAATCCTTGGCACAGCATCTAGACCCTGAGGACTCAATACATTGTGGTATTCCCTTTTCATCATGAAAATCTAAATTACGCACTCAGTCATCTCAATTCCAGAATAAATAATACCAGTTTCTTCGACTGAGCCTCTGGGTACTGGAGGGCAATAAAGACGAGGAACATTTCTTTCAACTTCATGCCAGCGCCCTGCTAAACACTTTACACGGATGATCATGTATAGTCTTTACCATGATCTGATCAGAAAGGGAATTTTTACTTTGGCAATCCATCTACGAGGGAATTGCCTTTGGGGACCTTAAAGGTCTCCTGTGTGTGGCCTTCTTTCAAGGTCACACATAGGAAAATAACTGAGGAAAGGGTTAAAAAGCTTCCAGACGTCTCATCTCTCCAGAGTCTAGATTCACACTCATTGCACAGTGCTCCCTTCTGTTTCCTGAGATCGTGCAGGGACTCTAGTCCCGGAGTCTCGCCAGCACGTCCATAACACTTCTTATTCTTCTCTGAATCAGACTGAATGTTGTATTCCGTGCATGTAGTTTGCAGCAATCCATTTCTAGTATCCATTAGATGGTAGCAGCAAAGCATGCAGTTTTTAATTCAGCTAGATTGCGCCTCCAGCATTAATTGTAGGACCAATATGGTGTAGGCTTAAATGGGGAGTTTTAAAATCTTCTCTTTGGACTACAGGAGAGCCATGATCCTAGATTTTGAATTCCAAACACATTATGTTCCCCATGCTACTTTTATAAAATGAATTTACAATGTTCGAGCATAATAGTTTTTTGGAGAGTTAACAGAATGGTAATACAAGACAATATGCACCAGCCTCAAACTGGCGTTTGCTTGGACTTTTATTATAATGTTGCTGGATCAACATTCCGCTCATGAGAATTCAGGTTTCTGGCACCCACAGTCACATGCGTTGTGTCTGCCTTTTTTACAGTCTTTGGCGGAAATAGAGATCTCGGCTGTGTACAGAGTTAGAAGAAGAGAATTAAAATAATTTGAGAATTTACTTGATGCCAGAAACTGCCCTCATTGCATTTTTGTAAGTTCCGTTCTTCATTGTAACGACCTGGGATTGGAAAGTATGAATCGCTTGTTGCTGTCGGTTCTCCTGGGGTTACTGGGTCACGTGCTTCCTTTGTAATTGTTCTCCTTGCACTGAATTGGGCTTTTTCATGGCAACTCTGAAACTATTATTATTATTATTATTATTATTATTATTATTATTATTATTATTATTGTTGTTGTTGTTGTTGTTGTTGTTATTTTTTGGTTAGCAGATGGCACAGTGGTAAAGGTATCTGCTGCCAGGCCGGACCTTGTAAGTGCAAGCCCTGTGACCGCATGATGCAAAGAGAGAATGGACTTCTGCAGGTTGCCTCCTGACCTTCCTGTGCTACGGCACACACATGAGCATGGGGACCCCAATGTAGGAGTTAGGGGAAGGACTGAAAAAGGTGAAAGGCTTTGCAACCCCATTGGAAGAACAACAATATCAACCAACCAGACACCCCAGAGCTCTCAGGGACTAAACCACCAACCAAAGAGAACACATGGAGGGACCCATGGCTTCAGCTGCATATGTAGCAGAGGATGGCCTTATCTGGCATCAATGGGAGGGGAGGCCCTTGGTCCTGTGAAGGCTCAATGTCCCAGTGTAGGGGAGTGCTAGGGGGGTGAGGTGGGAGGGGGTGGGTAGATGGGGGAGCACCTTCATAGAAGCAGTGGGGAGGGAGGATGGGATAGGGGGTCTGCAGAGGGGAAACCTGGAAGGGTGAGAACATTTGAAATGTAAATAAATAAAATAACCAATTAAAAAAAAGAGACATTTTAAAAATTAGAGCCAAACCCCATTACCTCTCTGCTTAAAACTCCCGTGGCTTTCCATTGCCCTTGAGATGAAATCCCAGACCGTTGGTATAACCCTGGTGCTCACTGGATTTGGCCCTGCCTGGTCTCTGACGCCGTTTTAGAGTTCTTCTGCTTTATCACCAAAAGCAAACTTGCTTTTGTTTTTTCTTTTCTTTCAATCTCAGAGGCATCCTCACATCAGGATTTTTTAAGAACTTGCCAATTTCTAGGCCTGGAGGCTTCTACCCTCCAATTCTTTCTTTGCCTGACTTGTTGCTATTCAGCTTTGGTCACCAATGCAGTTTCCTGTGGGAAACCTGCTTGGAACACAATTTCAGTAGCTGTCCCTTCTCTATGGCAGCAGCCATTGTCCAGCCCACCAGCATGTTTTTCAGTATGGCATTCCTCACATGTGAAACTGCAGTACCCGTTCAGAACTTCTCATGGTCCAGAATGAGCCTGCAGCTCTGAAAGAGTGGTCAGTGATAACAAGATCCCATCTGGGTGTCATGTCAACTTGACGGAATCTGGAATCAGCTAAGTGATATGAGTCAGAACATCTGTGAGAGCTTTTCTTGAGCAGGACTTTTGAAGTGAGACAACCCTAAATAAATGTGGGCAGCACCTTCTGGTGGCAGCCCAGATGAAAAGGAAGAATAAGAGGGAAAACACTTTGCTTCTTGCCTTCCTGTCTTCTGCTGGTAAGCTCACCTACCCTGTTGTGTCTGCAGCTGCTTCTTCCAATCTTTGAGGGACGATATTAGTATACGCACCTTTGTTCTTTCAACAGCTACTGAAAAGCAGTGGCCCTCCAGGAGTCCTCCAGGTCTTCAGTACCAGATTGGGAGTGAAGAGGCAACTAGACTGGCAAATTGAGAGGCAATTGGTCTCTCCAGTGTGAAGACAGTCAGCGTTGGACTACCCAGGCTATTTCATACAAGCCAATCTAAGACAGTAATACAGGCCTTTTCAATAGACATTCATTTTATGTATCCTGTTTCTCTATAGCCTTTCTGACGCTTTAATGCAATTCCTCATGTTATGGACCCTGACCTGACCAGAAAACCATTCTTTTTTGCTACTTCATAACTATAATTTTGCTACTCTTATGTACCATAAGGTCAATATCTGATATGCAGGATATCTGATATGGGACTCCTGTGAAAGGGTTATTTGACCCTACTGGTTGAGAACCACTGTTCTAGAGACTTCTAATAGATACTGCATCACCAAATTACTTTACTATTACATAACTGAATATGTATTTTATAAGATATATATACACAAATATGCATATTTTGTATGATAACTATCATAATGGCAACTAGCCACATTTAATTAATTTATTTAGAGGTATGAATACATGTGTGCCTGTTTGTGTGTGTGCCAACACACACACTATATAGAGGTGCTTGTGAAGGCCAGAGGACACCTTGGTACTGTTGACTTTTTTTGGAGACATAGTCTTTTATTGGTCTAGAGCTTGCACACAAACTGGCTGACTGGCAAGCAAACTCCAGAGATCCTCACCAGTCTCTGTCTCCCCAGTGCTGGGATCATGAGTGTCTACCACCCCACCCTATAACTATAATTTGTTAAGTCACTTCGATGTGCCAGGTAGCAAACAATGGAGTTTAAAAATGAAGTCTCATTTTATTTCACCCACAAAGCACTGCTAAGGAATATTTCAGGTGTATAGAGTTTTATTCTCAGGGAAATATGTGGAAGGGTAAGGCTGCCACATGGTCCAGTGTGCTCATGGATCCATCCTATAGGATTTGATTGTTGCTTCCTCCTCTCTCCTCCGTGTGTGTGTGTGTGTGTGTGTTTGTGTGTGTATATAGGGCTAACACCTTAGAAAAGGAGAAAAAGTTATGCTTTGGATATGATGGAAAGGACAGGGCTCACCCAGATGGCTCGTGATCTGAGGCAGGATCATGGTCCAGTAAGGTTCTGATGCAGGTGGCCAGCTGACAGCACTGAGGTTCTATCCACTGTTTTGGCAAAGCCAGCGCCATCTTTGCTCAACATTTACTTCTAATTGACATATACTGATATGCATGCATTTATAGATTGCAATGTAACATTTCAAGATATGAACCCTTTGCATAATGATAACAGGGTATATAACATATTTACCACCTCAAGCACTTATTGGCTCTTTGTGAGGAGGACATTAAAGGTCCTGACTTCTTGTTCTTTTGAAATGCACAGCGTCATTACTCTATTATGCAATACAATATGGAATTTTCTCTTAGTAGTAATCTTGTATTATTAGTCCATTTCTACCTATTTCATCTTCTATGCTGATATTCCTATCTCCAGGTAACTGCTAGCTTATTATCTACTTTTATAATAACCATCTTTAAATACTGCAAATGAGTAACATCATGGAGTTTCTTGGTCTCCTTTTGTTAATTTATTTCTATTAACATAGTTTCTCCTAGGTTCACCCATGTTACTGTAAATGACAGGATTTCACTCTTTTTATGGCTGAATAATATTTCCAGGTGTTTATACACACTGCGTTTTCTTTAGTTTATCTGTGAAAGACACATCAGTTGGCTCTAGTGAATTATATTGATCATTGTGCAAAAGTGAGCATCTCCCCAGCATACTGATTTCATTTTCTCTGGATAAACAGTAGTGGGGTTGCTGTAGCAGACAGTGAAGTAATGTGTTTGCTTTTCCTAGGCGGACTGCTTCAGAAGCTTTTCATAAATAAGGCACAGACACCCCAGCTTGCCTTCTTTGGGAAAGTGGAACTATTTTAAGGTTCCTAAGAAAAATAATTTACTGCTGGCCTGTTCGGCCTAGTGCAGTCTGACACACTCAACATGCTTTTTCTCTATCAGGGAGGGGCCTCTTTCTCAACACCAAGACCTAATTGCTTGCATCCCACCCTGTGGGCTGAGACTGGCCGGGATCTGGACCTAAGTGAGAACTCTGTGGTTCGCCATGGTTGGCTTGAGTGTCACCCTTTTGATTCTCTGATGGAAGGAAGTTGGATTCCTGGTTCAGAGAAAAGTACCTTGGGAAGCATGGCCTGCTGGAAAATGGAAGAGTTAGGTGAGGAGAAACTGCTTGCCTGAGAAGTGGTTAGGCTTGTCCTGTGCCCTTTAACATTGTCACTCTGTTACCCCACTTTTAAAATCAAAGAGGCTAAGCTTCAGACCTGGTGGACCTAGCTGCAATTGCAGCACTTTGGGGCGATGGTAGGAAGATTGGCACAAATATGAGGCCAGCCTGGTCAACACAGTGAGCTTCAAACTAGCTAAGACTACATACTGAGAATCAATTAAAAATAAAATGATGGGTAAGAGGAATATTATAATTTAGGCCTGAAGGGGAAAAGATTCCAAGGCTACTTTGGAGCCAAAGTATACAAGTGGCTGAGCAGGAGGTTGGTTTCTACTCTGGGTCTGTCTTGGGATGCCACCATTTGCACAAGTTTAGGGGGAACCATTCTGTAACTCCTTATTTCATCGAGATAGTTGAAGTATCAACATTATAATAAGACTAGTCCAACTGTGTTAGTCATATTACTAAGGCCTGCACCTTAGGAAAGTAATGGGAGAGTAAAACCCTTTCTCAGGGCAACTGTCTCAGGGGTAGTAGTGTGGGTTGCTGTCTATAATGCAGGTGAAGACAGGCACAAGATAAGGTGAGAGCCTATGATTGGGCAGTGGAAAAGGAAAGCAGACTGAGAGTCTTAGAGACAAAGTCAGAGGAAGAGATGGAGGGGAGGGGACAAGATGGAGCCTATAAGAGAGGAAGAGGAGCCAGAACCACACAGTCCTGGGAGTCATAAGTATTGGGGATTTCTTAGACGATTAATTAATAAGTAGGGTGCATTTGCCCCATCTAGGTGTGCAACTTGTATTTATATCAATTGAGTTTTGCAGGTGTTTTGTGGGTTGAGAACTTACTAATATAAATCTGACTGATAAATTAGAAGCCTCTAGAGTTTTGATTTTACCTGGTTATGGGGATTTGTGACAGCTAACCACAGGGGGCGGCTCGCTGGGAATGTTAGCAGAATCTGTAGCATGAGATGGGCAGTCCCTGCGTGGGGCTAGGCATGGGGTTAGTAAGATCTGCCAGGGCCAGAAAGTAGCCAGTGTTAGTGTTGGATGATGCCTTTCTATATATTTCACTCAACACAGTAGGAGCAATTTATACATCTTCTTGATTGCCATTCAATTTCTATGTCATTTAATTGCCATCAGATTCCTATAAGGCCAGTATTTTTATTATCAGCTAAAAGTGACAGTGAAAACAAAACAAAAGCAAAAACCAACAATAAAATAATAAAACAATGCCAAGGACTAGTCTCAGCTTGGAGAGGGGTTCTGAGGAAGGGGAGCAGTAAAACAAAGAATTTGAATGTGTGGATTATAAGCTGAAAGCATATGTTCTGCTTTTTCTTTCTATTCTAATAACTCTCTAGATAGCTCATTCATTGCTGATCAAAAGACTTGTCTTTTATTTATACATCAATTCAGCCATTATCTCAGGGTCCTTTCTGATTATCCCATGAATCAGCATCCCATGACCCTAGTCCCTTGATTCTTAGAAAGAGACAGCAAACATATTTTCAGAGATCTGCCTGTCTTTGTTAAGCACAGATGATAAACTAGTTGGGTTGAGCCCCACCCTGAAATTACCACTCTTACCATGCCTGGGCCTAGACCTTCCTCAGTCCCAGGCTGACCTTGAACTCAGGAATCTGTCTGACTTTGTATCTTTCTGACAAGCTGGCTCATAGTGCAGGTGCCTCTGTTTTTCTAGGTTTGCAAAGTCCCTCATATAATTCATATTGCATCCTTAAGTCTTTCAGTTAAGAAATTATATATTTTTGAACTCATGTTTTCAGAGTTCTTTCCCACAGCCTACCATTTTGCTGAGACATTAATTGCATTCTTGCCTCCTAGGCTCTTGCTGTCATTAGTCTTGGCAGAGAGGACACTCTCCAAAGGGGCGACCATAAAGCAAAATATGTATATATTTAAAACAAAAAAGATTTATACCCACAGCAACCATCAACACTTGTGAAGACCCTTGCCCTGCTGGCTTTGTTCCAGGGATGGGAATCATGTCATACTGTCCCTGTCATGGCTGAACAGGACTCAGAAAAAAAAAAAGACAAATGTTACCTAACTTATATAATCAGTTAAAGGAAATTAGAGTTTAATGCTCATTTGTTTAACTGCAAAGCTTGTGTTGTGGCTTTTAGATTTTGAAGTTTTCCATTTTGCACCATTTTCTGCACTCCAATTGTTTCTTCCATTTGTACTTGTACATAATTTAAATAGTTAATGATTGGTTGATTATTTTCTTGCTGTGGACTTTCTTATCTATACCCATGTTTTCCAGCACTGATTCTATGGTGACCATTTGGACTTGATAATTTATTAGGAGTGGAGTCCTTTGAATAGAAAGATTCTTAGTAAGGATCTGGACTTGACAGAGTAGCTATGTGGAATGTGGGGACCAAGCAGAAAAAAGCTCTCTTAGAAAACATCAGGTGTCAGGAACTTCCTGCCGGGGAGTTCCACAAGAATTTGCTGAGTAAGCACCCCATTCTAGAAGTATGACAACCACAAGGGGGCAGGATCCCCTACTACTCCTCTTCAGGGCCAAAGGTATCTCCCTGCCAGAGCTTGAATGTATGTCATACTTACTAGCCAATAGATTTAAAAGTCAATATGCTTAGCCACTAAGTTTAAACTGTAACCTTGCTGATGTAATTTGTGCTCCTAAAACAGTATAAAAAGTATGTGCCTTTGTTCCTGGGGTCGCCTCTGCCCCTATTGCAGAACGAGCCTAGTACACTGGACTAGTAAAACCTCTTGTTTATTACATCAATCTCTGTCTCTGTGTCTCTGTGAGTGGGACATTGTGGACAAGGATCAGTGGGCTTTTCTCAAGTCTTACAGCTACAACTATCATGTTGCCTTGGTCATAAAGATGTTTTATACACATTGCTTAATCGTCATGAGCCAAGTATGTTGTGTTACTGACTAGACATTGCCTGCGTTTCCTAGTTGGGCCATCAGATCTATTAAATGTGACTTCAGGCTTGTAAATCAGAGATGGACTTTCATATTCTCAAATACGAAGAAGGACAGGTAATGCTTCTGGGATAATGTGAAGACAAGACTTAGGCTTACTAAAGTAAGCAGCAGGATGCCTAAGGTGTCAGTTCAAAGGCTGAGGCTTGGGATTTATCTGAAACAGGTTAAAATTCAAATTTAAGCACTTGCTGACACTCCTAGGGCTTTGACCAATTCTCACCCCCCTCAATAAAATAATGATTTAATATGGTTATTGCAAGAGTAGGGGACTGTTGTACCAAATATATAGTCAGTACTGAAATAGTATTACTCAGTGTGGTATCAAATAGGTGGTTAATACCCAAACAGTAGTACTCAGTGTGGTACTGAGAATATCACTAGTACTAAAGCTGTCATGAGTCTTACATAGTGATTCCATAGATATCAGACATAAACATCTATTATTCTGGATCTCTTTAGGCTGCTGACTACTTGGGAAAGTCACATTTTCTGAATGTTTAAATCTTAACAAGGGTATTGGTATTTTGATAAGTGATGGTAAGATTAATAAAACAGTGTATTGTATTGACCAGAAATAATAGGAGCATGTGTGTGGTGAAGATATGAACGTGCCAACCTGACCTCTTAATTTGGCAGAAAACTTTAAAAGAGTTTTGTCATACACCTAATAAGGGATCTTGATGCTAATAAGAACCAATTAAAACCAACAGATTGTATAACTTTTATGTCTCACACAGGTTTAAAATGTGAGGAATCATACATGCATGCATGCATACATACACACATGCATACATACATAGCTATTTATGTGCAGGTAATGTTTGCTAAACACATTTGTGTGCTACACTGGCCTAAGAACTCTATACCAGAGTTTTCCATTTAATCTGCCCAAAACTGAATACATCATGTACTGTTAAACTCAATTGGGATAAGGCTGGGTGAGTTTAAGCCAGTTGTTCAATATCACATAAAACCTATGTAATTTCAGCCCCGACTTGCTAGATTTAAGGATCCGTATCTATTTTCTTCCTTTCTGTAACTATCCATCCATTGTTATGCTACTTCTCTTTCCTTAAAATTTTAAGCATAACCAACAGTTTAAAACACACACATTTTTCTATTCTAAACCTCACCTATCTTGACTATTTTAAATTAACATTAAAACTTATAACTGCTTGTGGTGGGTGGATTTGTACATAAGTCATTCTATAATAACTTATGTATGTGTACTTTCTAGAATGATGAATTTACTTACCAAGAAGCCACAGAATGAGTGCTTTCAGTCTGGTTAGTGTACTGAAAACATGTTAGCATTGAAACATAAAAAATGTAAAAATTTAAATGTAAAAAGATTTAAAAGGTACATCTTTTTGGCATATGAAGCAATATATAAAGCCAGTGGGCTTGAAGTCACAGGAGAGTGAAGTGAAAATTCAGTCCTTGATGTCTCTGTGCTTTGAGAGATGTCTTTGCACAGCCCAAGATTTGAAAACTAATCAGTGAAGTGGGACACTGAGGCGGGAGGATGGAGAGTTCAAAGGCAAGGCCTCATCTCAAGAACAGTGCAAGAAAGAAAGGAAAGAAGTAGAGGAAGGATGGAGGGATGGAGAGAAAGAAAAAAGAGGAAGGAGGGAGGGAGGGGAGAAAGGTTTGAGGGAGGAAGGAAGGAGGAGACAATCATGACTATACACCATGGTAAACTTTGGTGTTTCCTATGTTGTCCCTGTCTCTCAGAGATAACAGGAATATATAAATAACGGCCATGTGTTGTCCCTTTCCCAGGCAGATTCCCTAGTTGCACACAATAAAAATTAATCATCTCCACAATTATATCTATGTCCCAGAGCTTTATCCAGAGCCGAAGTCAATTTTGCTATTTTCTAAGCTGTTTAAGGAACTGCTGCCTTTGAAACTTTTTTTTTTTCTAAGAAACCGTGACTTTTTAGTTTATAGTCCTACCTTAAATTAAAATCGTTTTCTTAGCACGGGCTGTTTGCCACACCAGATCTAAGTCGACGTCAGTGTTCCTTTAAAGAAATAAGATTTCATTTGTGTTTTTACTTCCTCGGTGTGTGTGGGGGGGAGGGAGGGAGATCTTCTCTTTCACTGGTATTTGCACCTGTGCGTTACATGTGTAAACTCTATGGCAGACCCACTTCTGAGCTCAAGCTTGCATCAGATATGGGGAATTCACAATCATCTTGCTATTATAGGCAACTTATGTTGGAAAGTACCAAGTGTCTGAACTCAAAAGACCTTCTGTCATGTACAGAAGATTCAGTGATTCTGTTTGGACACTGGCTGTTCTCTTAGGGCCTTTGTGCAAAAGGCCTGGTCCCCAGGGTCTTTCCACTATTAAGAAGTGATGGAACCTTTAAGAGGAGGGATCCTAAGAAGTCCTTATATCACTGTATGTTCTTGAAATAATAATGGGACCCAGCACTCTTTCCAGTCTCACACACCTGGAGAGACCTTAAAATACCACTTCCACACAGTCACAGCCTGGCCTCTCAAAGTGTGAGGCAAGACAATGTATTTGTCCATCAGTGACTGTTAACAGATTATAGAAAGAGTTATAGGAAGTTAGCAACTTTCAAACACAGTTGGGTAACATGTTGAAAATCAGGGATATCATCCCTTGGAATGCCAGTTCTGAATGTTGCTTTGACATAACAAAACACTGTCCAGAACATATCAGTACATTTGGTCCTTAGATGCGATCGTATATACCAGCCAAAGTAGAGATGATTGGTAAGTTGGGGGCAGTTGATTAACAATGTCAAATTGATTCTTGCACTGTAGTTCCTTGAAGTGAAATGATGCTTCTACCATCCCCAGACAACAAACACCAACAGTGAATGACCCAATGCATCCAAAGCCCCAGAAATTGTTTCCTGCTCAAGAAGATATGCTTGATATGCTCTTAAACCTTCACTCTCTCAGTAGTCGCTGTTTTCCTCTTCGTATTTACTGCTAAGGACTTAGTTTCTGACTGAGTGCTAAAATACTATATATTGGATATTGTACCTTGATTGTTAGCCATGACCCACAGTAGAGGTGAGCCAGGGAGTTCTGTCCATTTTCATTTATTCTTTTTCTTGAAAGAGTATCTGGAACATCGATGCTTCTCAGTAAAGAGTGGTCCAAAGACTGCGTGAGCAAGCCAGGTCCGTGTAGGACTCAGCCATAATGCATTTCCACTTAGCCTCCCTTGCCATGCATGTGTGGTGTGTGGAGGTGCAGCGACCCAGAATGATATGGGCACCCAAACCAGAGTTCCAGGAGCCAGACTCGGATCCTTCTGCTTCTGCCCTAGCACAGAGTGGCCTGTGTAGGCTGTTGCGATCTCCATCTTACTTCTACAACTGTGATGTGAAGATGATTCATAGCTGATCGTGATGGGAATGAAGTTATTAAAAACTCTGGCCAAAAGTATGTGCCTAATTAACGTGAGCTGGATCTGAAGCAAAACTCTTACCAGAGTACTAAAAGCTTCTCTCTTTTTAGAAAACATTGATTTTAGTGAGGGATAAAAGCTAAAGGCACTGTGACATTTTTATTTTCCTGAGGGGGCCCTAAAACATTTTAGCAATTTCCCTTCTGGCAAATGCCAGAATAAAAACCGTCTGCTTGGCACACCCAGCCATCCCTTTTACTGAAGCCCACATCAGTATGTAGAGCCCCAGGGATTCCAGGGCAGTTTCATAGATGCCTGGGGACTGCAGGTGCTTGGTGAGGGTGTTCACAACCTTCAGAGGCCAGGGAATGTAAATCCATGTTGGGAGCACATGGATTGGGGTAGCAATGAGTGGGTTGTGTAAAACTATTCTTCAGCGAGTGGAGGTTAGTGCTACAGTTAACAGAGGGTTTTTTAATACTTCAGAGTGTGGACATTGCTAAGAATTGAAAATGGAAAGCCAAGTGCAATCAGTCAGATGTGGAAGATGTTCAAGGTATGAAATACAGAGGCTCATAATGGCTTGCATTTCAAAGGCATCTTTGTAGAATGCTATGATTCGTTATAATTTATGGAGCATGATGAAGGAGGGTGGCACTTGGCAGATGCTATGAAAGAAAACCCAGCAGTGGTGGGGAAATGGCTGGGGTGGAGGAGAAGCTGAGACAGTGGTTTTGCTTGTGTTTAAGACATCTTCAGGAGCCCTTCTCATTGCAAGCTGAGTGGGGACTCTGTATACTCAGTGACATTTGCTTGGCCTCTAAGGAGTAGATGGCTTTTAACTGTTGTCTTTCTGGACTGTTGTCGGCATCACTTTGAGGAAGAGCTTTCAAAGGACATTGGGGACGGTGGCAGAAGTTTTTCCTGGAAGAGGAACACTTACGCAGTCCTGAAAGTGTCAATACAGTGAGCGACGTGTCAGTGATGTTCTGTATTAACGTGGTTCAAGGCCGAGCCTGAGCAACGGAATGCAGTGCGCCAAGGTGAGTTTTCAGAGATCTCTGCCTCCTGGCCTCCACCTTGTGAATGCTGTGAGAATAGCAGATCCTGCAGGGTGGAGGTGTGCTGGAACACTGTGTAGTTTCCATTTCCACAGGAAGAGGGAGCAGACGAAGACTCCTTTTTGGGGTTGAGGGCCTGGAGAAGATGGGAGAAGGACTGTGTTTTCTGCTTACACTTCTCACCATGCCGTCCTTTGTCGAGTCTCTTGAGCCTCTGAGTTTTAATTCCGTCTCTTCCATCATCATACGTGTAATAACACACATCAAAAGCCTTCCCTGAAATAGAAAAAGACAAAACCACCAGAGTGAGGGGCCAAACATGGTGGACCACATCCTGCAACAAGAGCACCCAAGACGCCCCTTGTCTTTTACTAAAACTCACAGGTCTCTTTAACCGAGTAAAAATCATAGGTGGGGAAGAGCGCTGGGGGATGGGCCTTTGAAGTTACCAGGAAAGGCCCGGAGCCTGGTTGGGACTGAACTTCCAAGAAGAAAACAGGCTACAGAAGTAGTCTAATGCCACCCACAGGTTCACAGTTCACTAGTACTCTGAGCGTTTGTTTGCATCAGCTGAAAACCTTCTGTATTGGTATGTAATGAATGTCTTTCCCCTTGACTTGGAGGTGGTTTGCCCCTTAAATGTTAGTATACCACATACCTGTCCCCAGATAGTGATGCTGACATTGTTGGAGAGTTAAGATATGGGTCCTTCTGTCCAGTGATTAAATCATGGGATACCCTACTGAGAAGAGGCTAATGCAGATCTCACAGACTATTAGCTCTTCAAGAGGTTTTTGTTACAGAAAAAGCAAACTTAACTCCCAAATCTCCCTACGTCCCACCATAATGTGTGATCCCTCCCTCTTGCGCATGCTCTTACCACCATGCCATCCACATGCTGTGGTGTATGTGGTGTATGCGTGTGAGCTTGTCAGACCTGAGTAGATGCTGATGCTACGCTCTTGCATATGCAGAAGTGTGATGTAAAAAAAAAATCTCCTTTCACACACACCCTACCTGAGGTATTATTTCCTAGGAACAGAGACTGGACCAGTGGAGAGTTGTAGTCTTTTACACTGGATGACCAAAGTTTGCATGCATGGAAACATCTTGCTAGGGCAACAGTCTAAAAAAAGGGAAACAAGGTTCAGAATGGTATTGATTAAACGATGCAACACTATGGACCATATGCAAAGTAATTGAAAGCATTCAACCTCCATTCAAATAGCAATTGCTGCAGGAATGTTAGCCCCCAGTAACAATTTGTTGTCCACTAAGTAAGTGATGGAAAAATGGGCTACAGGAGAAAATTCTGGCTTTTTTCATGCTTCTGGATTGTGACATAGAAACAAGAAGATTAGACAATGTATAGAGTAGTTCTTTTTTGTAAAACATTTTTATTGGATATTTTATGTATCTACATGTCAAATGTTATCCCCATTCCCCCCCTCTTGCATCCTCCCTCTCCCTGCTTCTATGAAGATGCTCCTACTCCCACTCACCCACTCCCACCTCATTGCCCTGGCATTCCCCTACACTGGGGAAACCAGCCTTCATAGGACCAAGAGCTTCTCCTCCTATTGATGCCAGACAATGCCATCCTCTGCTATATATGCTACTGGAGCCATGGGTCCCTCCATGTGTACTCATTGGTTGGTGCTTTAGTCTCTGGAAGCTCTGGGGGATTTGGTTGTTGATGTTGTTGTTCTTATGGGGTTGCAAACCTCTTCAGCTCCTTCAGTCCTTTCTCTAGCTCCTCCATTGGGTCCCCATGCTCACTTCAAGGGTTAGATGCAAGCATTCTCATCTGTATCAGTAAGGCTCTGGCAAAGCCTCTCAAGAGACATCCACATCAGGCTCCTGTCAGCAAGCACTTCTTGGCATCAGCAATAGTGACTATATTTGGTGGCTACATATGGGATGGATCCCCATGTGGGACAGACTCTGGATGACCTTTTCTTCCATCTCTGCTCCACTCTTTGTCCCTGTATTTCTTCCTGTGAGTATTTTGTTCTCCCTTCTAAGGACTGAAACATCCACATTTTGTTCTTCCTTCTTCTTGAGCTTCACATGGTCTGTGAATTGTTTCTTGGGTATTCTGAGCTTTTGGGATAGTATTTACTCATCAGTGAGTATGTACCATGTGTGTTCTTTTGTGATTGGGTTACCTCACTTAGGATGATATTTTCTAGTTCCATCCATTTGCCTAAGAATTTCCTGTAGTCATTGTTTTTAATAGATAAGTAGTACCACATTGTGTAAATGTACCATATTTTCTGTATCCATTCCTCTGTTGAAAGACATCTGGATTCTTTCTAGCATCTGACTATTATAAATAAGGCTGATATGAACATAGTGGAACATGTGTCCTTGTTATATGTTGGAGCATTTTTTGGGTATATGCCCAGGAGTGGTATAGCTGGGTCCTCAGGTAGTACTATGTCCAATTTTCTGAGGAATCCCCAAACTGATTTCCAGAGTGGTTGTGCTAGCTTGCAATCCCACCAAAAATGAAGGAGTGTTCCTCTTTCTCACATCCTCACCAGTATCTGCTGTCACCTGAGTGTTTGATCTTAGTCATTCTGACTGGTGTGAGGTGAAATCTCAGGGTTGTTTTGATTTACATTTCCCTGATGACTAAGGATGATGAACATTTTC